>NC_044995.1:17988138-18072559 GCF_008728515.1 Papio anubis
GATTAAAAGCGTGAGCCACAGCACCCGACATACACTTGTTCTTTTTGTGTTCCCAGGATGTGAGAGAACACAGTCATCCTAGAGTAAAAGCTAAGATAAGTGACTATAATGAAAACAAGGCTGTAGGCAGTGAGGCCGTGTCTGGAAGGGCCTCAGATGTCAGGTTGAGGAGCTGGACTTTGTCCTGAGAGCAGGAAGGAACCCAGGGAGCCAGATTACAGGACATCTTTGGAGATAAACCTGGGAAATGATTCTTTTAATTGTGGCCTATGTCTCTAGTAAGTTAATATCAACTGGGGCTATGATCACCATTATTAGAATAGAAGAGAAAAAATAAATACGCATTGAACGCTGGGTATACCTTGGGTGAAACTTTTTTTTAAACTTGAGACAGAGTCTCACTGTGGTACCCAGGCTGGAGTGCAGTGGCACAATCATAGCTCACTGCAACCTCGAACTCCTAAGCTCAAGTGATCCTCTTGCTTCAGCCTCCCAAAGTGTTGGGATTATAGATATGAGTCACTGCGTCTGGCCTGGATGAAACTTTTAATTGTGGATAATGATGATAGAAGCTAACATCTATATAATCCTGAGGATGTGCCAGGCACTAGTCTAAGTCTTTTTGTTTGTTTTTGTTTTGTTTTGTTTTTGGAGACAGAGTTTACTCTTGTTGCTTGGGCTGGAGTGCCAGTGGTAGCGTCACCGGCTCACTGCAACCTCACCTCCCGGGTTCCAAGCGATTCTCCTGTCTCCAGCCTCCCGGTAGCTGGGATTACAGGCATCGCCACCATGCCCGACTAATTTTATTTTGTGTTTTTCCTTTTTGTGGAGAGCGGGGGTCTCGCTATATTACCAGGCAGGTCTCGAACTCTGGGCTCAAACTATCCTCGCCTCTGCCTCCTGAGAGCTGGGATTACGAGAAGCGTGAGCCACAGCATGACCTAATTTTGTATTTTTAGTAAGCGGGGTTTCTCCATGTTGGTCAGGCTGGTCTCGAACTTGACCTCAGCAGGTGATCTGCCACGCCTCAGCCTCCCAAAGTGCTGGGATTACAGGCATGAGCCACCGTGCAGGCATAGTCTAAGTCTTTTAAGTCTTAGATAGCCAGGGAGCACCTAATGATCCTACTATTACACTCATTTTGGGGGAGTTAAACCCCAGGGCATAGAGGGGAGGAAGGTTAGATAGCCGCAATCAAAAATCACATATTGGCTCATAAATTGGCAGGGGCAAGCTCTTCACAAGTACCCTCCAACGCAATAATAATCCGTTTTGAAAAGCTCAATAGGCTGGTGGCCAATTGGTTCCGGGCCTGTAATCCCGCTTGCTTTGGGAGAACCGAGGTGGAGTGGATGGTGTTTGAGAGGTCAGGAGTTCAAAATTCTTCTATTAACACTATTGAGATCTCCCAGCTACCTACTAAAAAGAAATATAAAAATCATGGGTGGTGTGGTAGTGTTTGCCTGTAATCCAACTTATCAGAAAAGAACTATTCAAAGGAAGGAGAATCACTTGTTTTGTTTTCGTTTTTGAGGCAGTGCAAGCTCTGTCACCCAGGCTGAGTACATAGTGGCTGAGATCTCAGCTTACTGCAAGCTCCGCCTCCTGGAGTTCACACTGCAGAGAATCACTTGAACCTGAGAGACAGGGAAGATTTGTAATGAAAGCTGAGATCATGTCACCGCACTCCAGCCTGGGACTTCATCTATCAGAAAAACCAAAAACTCTCAGCTCAAATAATATTGAAACAATGGCCAACAGATGTGGAGGAGCACTCATTGCCCACTGGCATGTTCAAGTACCTGATGACATGTGAAGCTGGCGGTGGCTCACGCCTGTAATTCAACACTTTGAGGCCGGAGAGGAAGGTGGTAGGCCAGGATCACAGGGGGCACGAGCAGAGATGGAGACCATCCCCTGGTCAACATGGGTGAAACCCTGTCTCTACTAAAATACAAAAAGTACACACAGACGCGGTGGCACATGCCTCCCCAGCTACTTGGGAGGTGGGCAGGAGAATCACTTGAACCCGGGAGGTGGAGGTTGCAGTGAGCCGGTGTGCCACTGCACTCAGCCTGAGCAGCAAGACTCACGACTAGGAACACCTCTCTGTTTGGAACCTCAGGTTTGGGCTGCAAGCAGACGCCAGCAATACGCGTAACTGTACCACTGAACTCCAGCCTGGGCAACAGGCCGAGACTCCCTCTCAAAAAAAAAAAAAATATATATATATATATATATATAGAAGAGAGATATATGTGTGTGTGTGTGTGTGTATATATATAGGTATATATGTATATTTATATATACATATATGTAATATCATTATATATATGTATATATAATATATATAATATACGTATATGAATAATATATATAATATACGTATATGTATAACATAAATATCTCAGGCCTTTATTGAGCACTGATATGAGCCAGACACTGAGCGCCTATGCATTGACTTAATCCTGATCACAACCTATGAGGTCAGTACCTGTAGCCCGTGGGCTGAGGCCCCCAGAGGCTGACTTGCAGGGTCTCACAGCCAGAGGTGAGGCATGAATCAGGCCATTATGGATCCTGGGCCTGCATTCTTAGCCACAGAGCTAGCCTCCCTCCGAGCCCCTAAGCATTGGCCAGCAGGATATGTGAAGAAGAAGAAGGTGATGTCGAGAACCACCACCTGTAGAGCGTATTAAATCACCCTTGGGGAGTCCTCAATCGTCCCAACAATGCCTCCGCTTGTGGGGACACCGCATTACATGTGAAACAGGTAACACTGAGAGCACGGTAGTCATAAATTCATTCAACACTCACTACAGGTACCAGCCAGCCCGGGGATGAAGAGCAGGGCTGAGGAATGCGGTAGCGACAAGACAGCCCCTGGGCCTGCCCTCGGCCTCAGAATGCAACAGACAGGGTGGCAACAATGGTTAGGGCTGTGACAGGAAGGGCATGGGCAGGGGTAGGGAGGCAGGGGTTGAGTGGATCCTGAAACAGAGGGTCAGGGAGGCAGACGAGGGGCACAGGCAGAGGGGTCAGGGCCGGGATAGGGAGGAATACAGGCAGAGAGAAGTCAGGGGAGAACCCGTGGAGGCACTGAGGCAGAGGTCAGGGCAGGATGGTGGGGGCAGGCAGAGGGTCGGGGGCAGGGGTGGGGGTACAGGTGGGGAGTCCCGCAGGGGAGGCTGCAGGCAGAGGTGAGGGCGGGTTGGGTGGGGAGGCACGAGCCAGGACAGGGTTGGGGGGCAGAGAGGTCAAAGTGAGGTTAGAGAACACCTGAAACAGAAGGAGTCCAGGAAGACCAGGTTGAGGCACAAACGAGGGAGGTGAAGATCAGGGCGCTGGAATGTTAGGGACACAGGCAGAAGGAAGTAGCCGGGATGGGAGGAACAGGCAGAGAGGTCAGGGGCGCTGGGGTGGGGGCTACGAGTGTGACCGAGGATGGCGCAGAAGAGCGCTGCGGAAGCAGCCACGGAGGCATCGAGTCAGCCTGGCGTGGTCGAAGCGAGGCTCCTGGAAGAAGGAGGCAGGTGTGAAAACAAAGATTGGGTGGAGGTGGTGGAGGCGTGTTCCGGCCAGTGAGGAAAGAATGTCTGGCTGCTGCTGTGAGGAACTGAAAATGGTTGGGTGAGGCTGGAAAATAGAGCTCCTGTGCAGGAGAGCAGGGAGAGAGATGAGGCAGGGCCTGGACACGTGGCTCTGGGCCCCAGCCCAATAGTCGAAGAGACTTCCACACAGGACACCCAGCATTTAAGTGGAAAGGTGAAGTATCAAGTGAATGGGGGTGTGTAAGCCTGGGCTGGGGAACCCAGAGAACATCAGGTGCAAGGAGAAACACCAGTCAGGAGAAACCACCTTGATCCTAGGGAACTGAAAGAGGACCAGGCGACCAGAAAGCAAAAAGCAAGAGGGTTTGTGGTTCGACCCAGGCCGGGCCAGATCTTCCCAGGCTTTGTAAGCGTGGTAGGGTGGTCCGGTTTATCCGCGCGGTGAAATTTCAAAGTCTGGGAGGTGGTGAGGGAGCATGGTCTACCTGGCATTTGGGAACAACTTTACACTTGGTTTTTTTTTGTTGTTTTTGAGACAGAGTCTTGCTCTGCTTGAGCTTCATGAGTGCAGTGGTTACCTGTCTTGGCTCTGGCCTGCCTCGAGTTCAAGAAGATTCTCCTGCCTCAGCCTCTCCTGGTAGTTGGGATTACAGATGCGTGCCACCCAGCCAGCTAATTTTGTGTACTTTTTTTTTGAGATGGAGTTTTGCTCTTGTTGTTGCCTTGTGAGCTGGAGTGCAATGAATGCGATCTGACTCCCACCACCCAACCTCCACTCCAGGGTCTCAAAATACTCCTGCCTCAGCCTCCCAAAGTAGCTGGGATGCAAGCATACCACCACATCCCACTAATTTTTTGTATTTTTTAGTGAGCGGGGTTTCACTATGTTGGCCAGACACATTGACCTCAGATGATCCCACCTGCCTTGGCCTCCCAAAGTGCTGGGACGTGAACCCACAGCACCCGACATACACCTTGTTCTTTGTGTTCCAGGATGTGAGAGAACACAGTCATCCTAGAGTAAAAGCCTTCAAGATAAGTGACTATATAATGAAACAAAGGCTGTGGGCAGTGAGGCCGTGTCTGGAAGGGCCTCAGTGTCAGGTTGAGGGCTGGACTTTGCTCCTGAGGCAGGAAAGACGGAGCCAGATTACAGGTCTTTGGAATAAACCTGGGGAAATGATTCTTTTAGTGGCCCTATGTCTCTAGTAAGTTATCAACTGCTATGATCCTGTGTGGGAGAATAGAAGAAAAAATAAATCTTGCGCATTGAACTGCAGGTATACCTTGGGTGTTAAACTTTTTTTTAAACTTGAGACAAGGTCTCACTGTGGCAGAGGCTGGAGTGCAGTGGCACAATCATAGCTCACACTGCAACCTCAGACTCTAAGCTCAAGTGATCCCTCTTGCTTCAGCCTCCCAAAGTGTTGGGATTATAGATATAGTCACTAGATCTGGCCCTGGATGAAGCTTTAATTGTGAATGTAATAATGATGATAAATACATCTATATAATCTGAGGATGTGCCAGGAAAGGCACTAGTCTAAGTCTTTTTGTTTTGTTTTTTGTTTTGTTTGTTTTTTTTGAGACAGAGTTTGGCTCTTGTTGCCCAGGCTGGAGTGCAGTGGCTGATCTGCGTGCAACTCCACCTCCAGTTCCATACTCCCTGTCTCCAGCCTCCAGTAGCTGGGATTACAAAAGCATCGCCACGACTAATTTTGTATTTTTGTCTTTTTTTTTTTTTCATGCAGCCCAGGGGTCTGCTTCTCTGTATTACAGGCAGGTCTCGAACTCCTGGGCTCAAGCTATCCTCCCGCCTCTGCCTCCACAGAGCTGGGATTACAGGCGTGACCACGTGCCCGGCCTAATTTTGTATTTTGGCCGAGGCGGGAGTCTCCATGTTGGTGGGGCGTGCCAGGCTCAGGCCTGGGGTGAATCTCTCTGCCGCCTCTCTCAGCCTCCCCAAAGTGCTGGGATTACAGGCACTTGACACGTGCGGCACTAAATACAAAGTCTTTAAGTCTTCGATAGCCAGGGAGCACCTATTAGTCCTACTATTACACACTCATTTTACAAGTGAAGCCCCCAGGGCATAGGGAGGAGGTTGAGTAGCCTGTCCAAAAATCACATGGCTCATAAGTGGCAGGGGCAAGCTCCCTGAGTACCTTTCCAATAATAATCCGTTTGAAAAGCTCAAATAAGGCTGGGTGTGGTGGTTCAGGCCTGTAATCCCAGCACTTTGGGAGGCCGAGGTGGGTGGATCATTTGAGGTCAGGAGTTCAAGACTAGCCTGGCCAACATAGTGAGATCTCCCAGCTCTACTAAAAATACAAAAATCAGCTGGGTGTGGTAGTGTTTGCCTGTAATCCCAGCTACTCAGGAGGCTGAAGCAGGAGAATCACTTGTTTGGTTTTCGTTTTTTTTTTTTTTTTTTTTGAGACGGAGTCTCGCTCTGTCGCCCAGGCTGGAGTATAGTGGCCGGATCTCAGCTTACTGCAAGCTCCGCCTCCTGGGTTCACGCCACAGGAGAATCACTTGAACCTGAGAGACAGAGGTTGTAGTAAGCTGAGATCATGTCACTGCACTCCAGCCTGGGACTTCATCTCAGAAAAAAAAAACCAAAAAACCTCAGCTCAAATAATATTGAAACAATGGCCAACAGATGTGGAGCACTCATTTGCCTGGCACTGTTCAAAGTACCTGACATGGCTGGGCGCGGTGGCTCACGCCTGTAATTCCAGCACTTTGGGAGGCGAAGGTGGGCGGATCACAAGGGCACAGGCAGAGATGGAGACCATCCTGGTCAACATGGTGAAACCCTGTCTCTACTAAAAATACAAAAATTACCTGGGCACGGTGGCACATGCCTGTAGTCCCAGCTACTTGGGAGGCTGAGGCAGGAGAATCACTTGAACCCGGGAGGTGGAGGTTGCAGTGAGCCGAGATTGTGCCACTGCACTCCAGCCTGGGCAACAGAGACTCTGACTCAAAAAAACAAAAACAAAAACCAAAAAAAACAAAATGTGCCTGGCATGCATCAGCTTGCCAAACTGTAGGTACTATTTTCATTTTTTAGAGGCAAGGTGTCCCTCTGTCTACCAGGATGGAATGTAGTGGCCCATTCGTAGCTCACTGAAGCCTCAAACTGCTGGGCTCAAGTGATCCTCCTGCCTTAGCCTCCAGGCACACAACACAACACCCAGCTAATATTTAACATTTTTTATAGAGACAGGATTTTTGCCTTGTTGCCCAGGCTGGTTTCCAACTTCTGGACTCAAGTGATCCTCCCGCTTCCGCCTCCCAACGCGCTGGGATTGCAGACTGGAGGTACCACGCCCGGCCTGGAGGTACCATTATTAACCCCTTCAACAGATGGGAGAAGGAAGGGTCCCAGAGCGCTGGGGGAGGGGCTCACCGTCATCATGTCGTCACATTTCATGTCAGGCTCATCCTCATCCTCGCTCTTGTTGTAGAACTTGCGGAAGAAGTTGAAGGCCACTACGGTGTACAGGTAGACGACCACCGCCAGAAGGCCCACGGTCATCACCAGCTGGGGGCAGGACGGGGCCAGGTCAGCTCCGCCCTGGGCTTGCCCTCCCCTGGCCGCGCCCATTCTGGGTCCTGGCCCCAGTTCAGTCCCCGTGGCTCTACCTTGCTGCCCCACACACCCTTGGCTTGGCCCCGCCTGGCCTTGCCCCTCCTCAGCCCAGCTGCCCGGCCCTCACCCCTCCACCACCCACTGCCACGCTGGTCCCTGCTGGCCCACGCCCCACAGCCAGGTCCTCCCCACACCTGTTTCCCATTGTGGGTGACGGAGGAGAGGATGGTGCGCAGCGTCTTGACCCCCATGGCGATGTCCAGGAGATGGGCAGCGAAGAAGAAGTTGTTGTAGTGCCCCAAGAGGGACATCACCATATACCAGCCCAGGTACAGGAAGGACTGTGGGCGCACAGGGCCAGGTGTCAGGGGGAAGACAGGGACACATGAGGAGCACTCTGGAGGGTAGGGGCCACTCGGGAGAGTCAGCTATGCCCTGGGGGTCGGGTGCCAGCCCTGGCTGGGGAGTACATGGAGGACGGGGCATTCTGGGTGAGAAGGCATCCTGCGGGGAGATGAGAGCCCCCTGCAGAAGGAAATAATCTGGGAATCCAAGGGCACACTGAGGAAGCCAAAGGATGTTCTGGGCCGGGTGTGATGGCTCATGCCTGTAATCCCAGCGCTTTGGGGGGCTGAGGCAGGAGGATCACTTGAGGTCAGGAGTTCAAGACCAGTCCAGGCAACATAGTGAAACTCCCTCATTTCTTCCTCTTTTTTTTTTTGAGATGGAGTTTCACTCTTGTCACCCAGGCTGGGGTGCAATGGCGCAATCCCAGCTCACCGCAATCTCCACCTCCAGGGTCCAAGTGAAGGAGGCTAAGCCTACTTTAGCCTTGCTTAGCCTCCCAAGTAGCTGAGACCATAGGTGTGGGTAACCACACCCAGCTAATTTTTTTTTTTTTTTTTTTTTTTGAGATGGAGTGTTAGTCTGTTGCCCAGGCTGGAGTGCAGTGGTGCAATCTCGGCTCACTGCAACCTCCGCCTCCCGGGTTCAAGCGATTCTCCTGCCTTAGCCTCTGAAGTAGCTGGGACCACAGGCGTGGGTCACCACACCCAGCTAATTTTTGTATTTTTAGTAGAGCTGGGGTTTCACCATGATGGCCAGGCTGGTCTCTAACTCCTGGCCTCAAATTATCCACCCACCTCGGCCTCCCAACCCAAAGTGCTGGGATTACAGGCCTGAGCCACCGCACTTGGCCACTCTCTGTTTTTTGTTAGAGACAGGGTCTCACTCTGTTATCCAGGCTGAAGTGCAGTGGTGAACACGCAGCTCACTGAAACTTCTGCCTCCTGGGCTCAAGCCATCCTCCCACTGCAGCCTGTTGAGTAGCTGGGACTACAGGTGTGTGCCACCACACCTGGCTAATGTTTGTATTTTTTGTAGAGACAGGGTTTCACTGTCTCTACAAAAGTTGCCCAAGCTGGTCTTAAATGTTTGAGCTCAAGCAATCCTCTGCCTTTGCCTCCCAAAGTGCTGGGATTACAGGTGTGAGCCACTGTGCCTGGCTGCCTGGCTAATTTTTTTTTTTTTTTTTTTTTTTTGAGACGGATTCTCATTCTGTCACCCAGGCTGGAGTGCAGTGGTGCGATCTTGGCTCACTGCAGCCTCCACCTCCTGAATTCAAGCCATTCTCCTGCCTCCGCCTCCCGAGTAGCTGGGATTACAAGCACCTGCCACCATGCCCAGTGCCAGGTTTGTCTTGAACTCCTGACCTCAAGTGACCTCCGCAAGTGCTGGGACTACAAGTGTGAGCCACCACGCCCAGCCCCAGCTAATTTTTAAATTTTTTGTAGAGAGAAGATCTCACTATATTGCCCAGGCTGGTCTCAAACTCTGGACTCCAGTGATCCACCAGCCTTGGCCTCTCAAAGCGTTGGGAGTACAGGCGTGAGCCACCACACCCAATCCCAGCTATTTAAAAAAAAATAGTAATAATAATAAAACGATGTCTGGGGGGATAAGGAGCCTTGTGTGGGTAAGAAGGTACCCTAGGGTCACAGCCACTCAGGGTCCCAGGAGTCATTCTCTGGTCAGGAATCCCCCAAGCTGGGAACCCTCCTAACGCCCCACCCCTGCAGAGTCCCTCCCCAATCTGCGTGCCCCTGCTCACGTTGTCTGTGAAGATGACCCCGAACTTCCAGATCTGGTACTTGACATCGATGGACATGAGCCTGTGGGGGCGGGGGTCGGAGGAGATATGCTTGAGTGTCAGACCCCAGTCACCTCCCCTGCATGCCCCAGGCCCGTGCAGGGACGTCCTGGGCTCACCAGGTCAGCAGCCCTGGTGGCGGGTCGGGCTTGCGCTCATTGTGGGCGGTGATCTCTAGTGTGGCCAGGTCCATGCCCAGTAGCTCAGCAATCCGCTCCCGCCCGTAGATGTCCCCATGTTTGTCCAGGACCTGCACAAGAGAGCGTCAAGCTGTGTAGACACAGCTGGAGTGTGGGTGTGTGTCGTGGCCTGCAAGGGGGTTCTGGGGACACTCCAAACTCTGAATGAGAAATGAGAGGTGCATTGTTTTGTTTTGTTTTGTGTTGAGACAGTCTCTCCCTCTGATGCCCAGGCTGGAGTACAGTGGCGCCATCTCTGCTCACCACAACCTCTGCCTCCCACGTTCAAGTGATTCTCCTGCCTCAGCCTCCTGAGTAGCTGGGATTACAGGCGCCCGCCGCCACACCAGCTAATTTTTTATATTTTAAGTAGAGACGGGGTCTCACCATGTTGGCCAGGCTGGTCTTGATCTCCTAACCTCAAGTGATCCGCCCACCTTGGCCTCCCAAAGTGCTGGGATTACAGGTGTGAGCCACTGCGCCCAGCCTTGATGCTCTGCTCTTTCCATGTGCCCATTTAAGAAAGGGAAGTGTGCTTACTATACCCATCTCCCCATGGGGAAACTGAGGTGCTACTCAGAGAGGCAAAAAAACCTCTTGCCCAAGGTCACACACCAAGCAAGTGCTCGGCAAGCCTGTGACGACCTGGTGGCAGGCAGGGACCTAATCCAGGACCCAGTGCATCCATGTCCTCTCACCTTGCGCTTGACAAACTTGTCCCAGTAGTTGCTGGGGAAAGACCTGCCGAGAGAGAGCGAGCGCGCGTGAGTGTGAGATGTTAGGGCCAGAGGGATCGGAGATGTCAGTCACATTGGGGGGTGGGTTGAAATTCCACTGTTTTTTTTTTTTTTCTCTGTCTCACTCTGTCGCCCAGGCTGGAGTGCAGTGGTGTGTTATCGGCTCACTGCAACCTTTGCCTCCCAGGTTCAAGCGATTCTCCTGCCTCAGCCTCCTGAGTAGCTGGGATTACAGGGGCCCGCCACCATGCCCGGCTAATTTTTGTATTTTTAGTAGAGACTGGGTTTTGCCATGTTGGTCAGGCTGGTCTCGAACTTCTGACCTCAGGTGATCCCCCCACCCACCTTGGCCTCCCAAAGTGCTGGGATTACAGGCGTGAGCCACCATGCCTGGCTCCACTGCTTTTCTTGTAGGAACCTTGAGCAGTGGGGAACCCCCCTGCCATCTTTGCTGGACCCCAGATGAGGTAGAGAATTTGCATTCAGAGCCAGATGTGCAAAAAAGACCTCAGAATGGCACTCTGATAAAGAGGCTCTGGCGTGGTGACGGGCGGGAAGGAGTCCAAACCAGCAGCCTGACCCAGCACCAACTCCAGTGGAACTGCCTCCTTCCTCATACTGGTTGATTTCATTTAATTTCATGATTCTGGCCCTTTATTGACCAGTTTTCCAAGAGACAAATTGATGCCCTAACATCCTCAAGTATGGCTACCGAGTTTTGTTGTTTGAGAGGGTGGAGTGACGATTGATTATGAGTTCACAGATTTACAATTATTTGAAGTGCTTCGATTCATTGCACTTCCAATTCCTATTCTTTTTTTTCCCCCCAGACATAGGGTCTTGCTCTGTCACTCAGACTGAAGGACAGTGGCATAATCATAGCTCACTGCATCCTGGAACTCCTGGGCTCATGCGATCCTCCTGCCTCAGCCTCCAAAGTAGCTAAGACTACAGGCATGCGCTAACCAGGCTAGCATGTCTGGCTAACTTTTTAGTTTTTTTTTCTCTAAAGATAGAGGTCTCCCTATGTTGCCCAGGCTGGTCTTGAACTCCTGGGCACAAGGGATCCTCCCGCCTCAGCCTCCCAAAGTGCTGAGATTACAGGCGTGAGTCACTGAGTGCGGCCCCTAAGGCCCCTAATGATTTCTTTTCTTTTTTTTTTTTTTAAACGGAGTCTCGCTCTGTTGCCCGGGCTGGAGTGCAGAGGCACAATCTCGGCTCACTGCAACCTCCACCTCCCAGGTTTAAGTGATTCTCATGCCTCAGCCTCCTCAGTAGCTAAGACTACAGGTGCCCACAACCATGCCTGGCTAATTTTTGTATTTTTAGTAGAGACTACTTTTTGTATATACAAAGAGTAGAGATGGGGTTTCACCATGTTGGCCAGGCTGGTCTCGAACTCCTGACCTCAAGTGATCTGCCCACCTTGGCCTCCCAAGTGTTGGGATTACAGGCGTGAGCCACCACGCCCGGCCATGTTTTTTTATTTTGCACTCATTGCGCCTGAGTAAGAATCACACCGGGAGACAGGGTTTAAAACACGGGTTCCTGGGCTCACACCCCAGAGTCACTGAAGAGGAACTTCCAGGCCTCAAGTCTAGGAATCTCCGTGTGCCACCCTCACCCACACAGATGCTGTAATGCATGGAAAATGTGCCTCTTTTATTGAAAGGAAGAGTAAGGCTTGGGGAGAATGAGGCAGGGCCTGCAGGGACTGAAACCCTAGGTTTTTTTTTTTTTTTTTGCCGGGGGCATGGGGGACAGAATTTCACTCTTGTTGCCCAGGCTGGAGTGCAGTGGTGTGATCTGCATCCTCCACCTCCCAGGTTCAAGTGATGCTCCTGATTCATTCCCAGCAGCTGGGATTACAGGCACATGCCACCACGCCCAGCTAATTTTTGTACTTTTAGTAGAGACGGGGTTTCACCATGTTGGCCAGGCTGGTCTTCAACTCCTGACCTCGTGATCCGCCCGCCTTGGCCTCCCAAAGTGTTGGGATTACAGGCGTGAGCCACCGTGCCTGGCCTGAAACCTTAGTTTTTTTGGGTCCCATCCTGGACTGGGTGGAAACCCAGGTCCCCTCCTGCTGCCACCCTGAGGTGGGGGCTGGGTCCTTACGGTGTGTTGAGCACCAGTCGGTCCCACTGCCCCTTCACGTCATCGTCCTCGGGCTGCTCTGTGATGTATAGGCCGTCAAACTCCAGCTTCCGGGCCAGCTCCTTCTCCCGCTTAAAGATTACCAGGGGCACCTGGATAGTGGGAGGAGGCCAAGGGTGGGTGTCAGGCACCTTGGCTGGACCGCAGTCTCAGCAGAAGCCATGAGATCTTGCTGGGGTCTGTGTGCGACCCCACATCAGAAGTGCTTTCCCAGTGATAAGGGTAGAAATGAGGAGGTCCAGGCAGAGGGCTCAGGACTGGGATGTGGGGGACATGGGCAGAGGGGTCAGGGCGGGGAGGGGGGAGGCGCAGGCAGAGGTGTCATGACTGGAATGTGGGTACATAGATAGATGGATCAGGGCCGGGATGGGGGGCATAGATAGAGGGGTCAGGGCTGGAATTGGGGGGCACAGGCAGAGGGGATAGGGCTGGCAGTGGGGAGGCACAGGCAGGGGTGTCAGGGCTGGGATATAGGGGCATAGAGGGGTCAGGGCCACAATGGGGGTGGGGCACAGGCAGAGGGATCCGTCCAGGATGTGAGAACAGGGGAGCTGTGGGAGTCCAGGAGTGGTGCCTGATGCCACCTAGGGCTTCCCAAGGAGGGAGGTCTGAACTCAGAACTGAAGGATGAATAAAACAGAGGCAGGTGCAAGGAGGTGGAAGCGGGGCAAAGCTTTGCAGGCAGAGGGAACAGCATGTATGAAAGTTTTAAGCCCAAAGAACTCCAATAGTAAAGTTCATCCAATAGTAAAGTATCAAGACCGTTCCCAATTTGAATGTCATCCTTGCTAGAGACCCCTATCATCCTTGCTGGAGACCCCAATCCTGTACCCAGTTCCCCAGCCCTCACCCCAACCCTGGGCCCCCTCTGTCCCAGCCACTGTGAGGGTCCCCAGCCCCAGCCAGTACTCCAGCACCGCCCCCACCCCCACCCAGCCAATAAGCCCTTGCCCCAGAACCATGGCCATGGGCCCACCTTGAGACAGTTATAGCCAATGATGCAGAGAAAGGCCACCAGTGTATGCAGGAGGCTCAGACACCGCAGGGCGGGCTCCATGTAGCCTGTGCTCTCCTCCAGGAAGTAGTACACCATGTTCTCATCCTCATCGCCCTCTGCCTCCTCTCCGGCCCCCAAGCCCCAGCCAGAGCCGCCACCAGAGCCTGCACCTGACACGTCCCCAGCAGCTGAGCCTTCCATGTCGTCTTCCCCTGGTGGAGAGTCTGAGACCTGAAATGGGGACAGAGATCTATCTGTGGGTCTGCCACATGCAGAGCCCACTCACAAAATTGAGCCTCCGTTCCTGAGATTGGACTGGGGCCATACCAGATACAGTCTTGGTGTGGCTGTCAATCAAGATCAAGGGGTGGGACCAGGGCCCTAGCTAGCAAATCAGACTCTGACCTGGGAATTAGCCTATTGAACTGAGTGGCACAGAACTGAAGACAGAGTTGGTTCATCTTCATAGTGGAGCTCTAAAGAGACTGCCCACTAATATTAACACTAACACGAAAATTAGTAGCAGTTAAACATTTACACCGTGCTTTTTATATGCCAGGTACTGTTGCTCTAAGTGCCTTACACATACTCATCCTCTTCTTTTCGGTGGGGTGGACGGAGTTTCGCTCTTGTCACGCAGCCTGGGTGCAGTGGTGCAATCTTGGCTCACTGCAACCTTTGCCTCCCGGGTTCAAGGGATTCTACTGTCTCAGCCTCCTGCGTAGCTTGGATTACAGGTGCCCACCACCATGCCCAGCTAATGTTTTTGTATTTTTAGTAGAGACGGGGTTTCACCATATGGCCAGGCTGGTCTTGAATTCCTGACTTAGGTGATCCACCTACTTTGGCCTCCCAAAGTCCTGGGATTACAGGCGTGAGCCACTGTGCCTGGTGCCTTATCTTCTTTCAATCCCCACAGCACTAAGAGGTATTCCATTTTACAGATGAGAGGGTTGAGGCTCAGGGACGGTAAGCACCTTGCCTAACGTCATGCACCAGTGGGCGGTGGAGCAGGACTGGGTCCCACAGAAGCCATGCTTCGATCTCTCTAGTCTACCTTACTGTCCTGTTATCTAGACCCCTGGCAAGACCCCAAGGGTCCCTTTGTCTTTCAGGAGGCCTGGTTCTTAGCCCTTTCCTTTCATTCTGTGAGCGGACTGTTTCTTCCTCCCCGCAAACTTCTGTTTAGCTTACGTGAAAGCAAAGATGCTTAACGGAATCAGTGGGTGTTGCCGAGATCTGAGGGCCTGCAGCCAGGCACACAGGACTGGCATGTGGCCGAGCTGAGCAGAGAACTCAGCTCCTGCTCCTGTTCTAACTCCCACAGGCACTCAGGTTTCTGTCCCAGATGGATCCAGGTATCCCCTACTCACCCCCATGGAGGGGGATCCCAGGATCCAGGTGTCCAGCCTGAACCCTCCTAAGGACCCTGAGCCCAATGCCTTGTCACTTCACTGGAGGAACCCTGAAATTATGATGGGGGCTGAGCCTCCCATCCCACAGCATGGATAAGGGCCTGACCCTCCCAGCCCTTCAGGACCAGCACCTTATAAAACAGCAAGATGAAGTTGATGGCAAATGCCAAGAAGAGGGCAAGGAACCGCAGGGTGTAAAAGTTCCGGGACAGGTAGTTCTGGAGAGAAGACGAAAAGAGAGAAAGCACTCACAGATCAGCCTCTTCCCTGGAGAATTCATCCCATCATTTACCCACCGTCAAAGCACTTGGGCTCTCAATATCTGTTCCTACAACCTATTAATTAATTAATTATTATTTTTGAGACGGAGTCTTGCTCTGTCACCCAGGCTGGAGTGCAGTGGCGCCATCTTGGCTCACTGCAACCTCTGCCTACTGGGTTCAAATTCTCATGACTCAGCCTCCTGAGTAGCTGGGAATACAGGCGTGCACCACCACACTCAGTTAATTTTTGTATTTTCAGTAGAGATGGGGTTTCGCCATGTTGACCAGGCTGGTCTCAAACTCCTGACCTCAGGTGATCCACCCACCTCGGCCTCCCAAAGTGCTGGATTACAGGTGTGAGCCACCGCGCCTGGCCTCAACCTCCTATTTATTGAGTGCTTGCTTATACCAACATCTGGGCTAAGAGCTTTATTTGCAAGAACCTGTTTAATGCTCAGCACAGCACTGTAAAGTGGGTACTACCGTTATGCGCACTTTACAGATGAGGAAACTGAGGCTCAGGGAAGTGGAGTCTTGCTCAAGGTAACATAGCCAATGAGTGGCATAGCTGGGATTTGAACCCAGGCAGTCAGGCTCCAGAGTCCAAGCTCCAAGCCATTTGGCATGCTGCTCCCTGAGTGAGGTCACCCTGTCTGCTTTACAGAAGATGAAAGGGAACTTTTTTTTTTTTTTTTTTTTTTGAGTCAAGGTCTTGCTCTGTTACCCAGGTTGGAGTGCAGTGACGCAATCATAGCTCACTGCTGCCTCAACCTCTTGTGCTCAAGTGATGCTCCCGCCTCAGCCTCCTGAATACCCGGGACTACAGGCATGTGTTACCTTAGCTAATTAAAAGTAATTTGGCTTCCTCTGGGTGCACTGCCTATAGGGTAGCCCTGCTCTGCAAGGAGCAGTAATAAAAAAAAAAAAAAAAAAAATTTAAAAAAATTCGACTGGGCGCAGTGGCTCAAGCAATTCCAGCACTGTGGGAGGCTGGTAGGCGAGGATCATGATGTCAGGAGATGGAGACCGTCCTGGCTAACAGAATTGAAATCCATCTCTACTAAAAATACACAAATTGGCCGAGGTGTAGTGGCAGAGCCTGTAGGAGGAGTCAGACTCGGGAGGCTGAGGTGGGAGAATGGGCGTGAACCCAGAGGAGGCCCCTAGACAGGGCCGAGACTTGCTGTTGAAATGAGATCAGCGCCACTGCACACTCCAGCCTGGGCAACAGAAAAAAAGAGGGAAAAAAAAATTCTTTTAGAGACAGAGATCTCCCTTTGTTGCCTGGCCCCATCTCAAACTCCTGGGCTCAAGCGATCCTCCTGCTTGGCCTTTCTTTTTTTTTTTTTTTGCTTGAAACAGGAGTCTCCCTATGTCTCCCAGGCTGGAGTGCAGTCAGCGTGATCTCAGCTCACTGCTCACCTCGGATTCCTTCATTCTCCAGCCTCAGCCTCCCAAGTAGCTGGGACTACAGGCTACGCCACCATGCCCGGCAATTTTTGTATTTTAGTAGAGGCCGGACACCATGTTAACTCAGGATAGTTCCTGGCCTTTCAAAGTACTGGAATTCAGGCATGGAGCCCCCTCCCACATGTGGCGGAGACATCTTCCCTCCCTCTTTCTCTCCACCTTTCCCTCCATCCCTCATTCTTCCCACAAATTCTCCACCCCGGGAACACCTTAGTTCCCACACTTGATTCCTTCACCGCCCCTCCTGCACAGCTTTTTGTTTTGGGACAGAGTCTTGCTCACCTTAAGCCCAGGCCCCTGTGGAGTGCAGTGCTTGGCACGATCTCGGCTCACTGAGAGCCTGCCTCTTGGAGTTTCATCACCGTTCTCATGCCTCAGCCTCCTGAGTAGCTGGAATTGCAGGCATACACCACTATGTCTGGCTAATTTTTTTTTTTTTTTTTTTTTGTATTTTTAGTAGAGATGGGGTTTCACCATGTTGGCCAGGCTGGCCTTGAACTTCTGACCTCAGGCGATCCGCCCGCCTCAGCCTTCCAAGGTGCTGGGACTACAGGCATGAGCCACCGTGTCCAGCCTCCCTTACCCCCTCCTATCAGGCCAGGCCTGGAGAGGAGACAGGATAGAGGGAACCCTGGGACCTGCCTCCCAACACCCACCCTTCTTCCTGGCCTGGATGAGATGAGCGCTTTCCCAGGAACTGGGAGAGAGCTCAGACCTCCACAGCAGCACTGGGAGTAATGGAGGGACTAAGACTCTAAAGGCTGACAGCCAAGAACAGGCCATGGTGGGAAGGCCAGAGCGGTGGCCTCATTGAATGTAGCTCTGGATAGAGGATGGAGGTGGAAGTGTGGGTTGGGTGACCCCGATGAACAGAGGTGTGGAGGTTGGAATAAGGATTGTGAGCAGGGAGGGGACAAGGAACCAAGTGAGGGCCATCTGAAAATGCTACCCTGTCCTCAGGTCTGGGGATGCCTCTGCCCTCTCCCCAGCTAGGGTTCTTCTTGGAGATGAGCTTGAACAGGTGAACTCAAGAACAGGGTGAGCAGGAGAGGTGGGCACCAGAGGTGGGGTTCCCGGGGAGAAGAAGGTTCAAGTGACCTGGCTGGATCCTCACCAGGAACTTCACCCTCTGCACCTCCAGTTCTCCCCAGAATTCACCCCCAGCTTCTTCCTTCTTTGGAGGGGGTGAGGGAGGTGCTTGCTTCTTGGGGGGCTCTGGTGGGGGTTCGGGAACTTCTTCTTTCTCCCCATTCTCGGCACTGCAGGGCGGGACAGAGAGAGGTCAGGAGGTGCCTGGGCAGGCAATGCATGAGTTCATTCATTCAAAACCATTCGTGGGGGGCCCGCCCCATGCCTGGCCCAGGTTTGGATGGTGCTGGGTACATGGGATGATGAGATAATCAGGACTTGCCCTTATGAGGCTCCAGTCCAATGTGGGAGACAGGCAGTGACAGCCCAGAGTGGTCAGGGCTGGGATGCCGGAAGTTCAGGGGGTTGTGGGAATCTGGAGGAGACACTTCCTCAGCTTAGGAGGGGGTCAGGTGTCCTGGAGAATTGGAAAGGATGAGAGAGACTCAGAGGAGGCATGGGGGCCTGTGTTCCAGGCAGAGGGAAGGCACATGTGATGGCCTGGCGGTTAGATGGGAGTTTTTATTTTTCTGTTTTTTTTGTTTCTGTTTTTGTATTTTTGAGACAGGGTCTTGCCCTGTCACCCAGGCTGGAGTGCAGTGGTGATCCTCCCACCTCAGTCTCTCCACATACCACCATGCTTGGCTAATTTAAATTTTTTTTTTTTTTTGAGACG
Organism: Papio anubis; assembly: GCF_008728515.1. NCBI lineage: Eukaryota > Metazoa > Chordata > Mammalia > Primates > Cercopithecidae > Papio > Papio anubis. The sequence goes on from NC_044995.1 coordinate 18,006,459, forward strand.
GAGTCTCGCTCTGTTGCCCAGGCTGGAGTACAGTGGCGCAATCTTGGCTCGCTGCAAGCTCCGCCTCCCGGTTCATGCCATTCTCCTGCCTCAGCCTCCTAAGTAGCTGGGACTACAGGTGTCCACCACCACGCCCGGCTCATTTTTTTGTATTTTAGTAGAGACAGGGTTTCACCGTGTTAGCCAGGATGGTCTCGATCCCCTGACCTCGTGATCCACCTGCCTCAGCCTCCCAAAGTGCTGGGATTACAGGCGTGAGCCAGCGCGCCCGGCCAATTTTAATTTTTTTTTTATAGTGCTCAAGCTGGAGCATTTATTTCTTGATTCTTTTTCTCAGAGCCTCTCTTCCGTGCCTGAGTCTGGGCTGGGTGACACCGAGGACACAGGGTGGCCAGGACAGCCCCGGGGCCTGATCTCTGGAGGCTCCTAGTCTAGGAGGGAGGCAGTGATAGGGGCTGGGCACTTCGGCCCCAAAGCCACTCACTCTGCTTTCTCCGGCTCCAGTTCTGGTTCCGGCTCCGGCTCCGGCGGGAGCTCCTCCTCCACTCCATCCACCTAGGGACGGGGCAACCATCAGGGCTGAGTCCCCACCCCAAGCGCTTCTCAGGGCTGCTTGCCTGTTCCTCTCATCTCCTTTCTTATTTCCCCTGGGTAATCTAAGTTTTACACTTCTCCCCACCAGAAAGAGGCAGATTATGACTCCCATTTTACAGAGGGGAAACTGAGGCTCATCGAGGTGAAGACCTTTGCCCAAAGCACTGCGCAGGGTCGGGCTGACTCCAAGTGCAGCTCTGCTTGTCTCCCACTGCTTCCCACCATCTTGACCTCTGCGCCCCACCATGGCATTCCCAGCACCAAGTGCCTGAGGATGTTTGGGGTTCCTTCCTCCATGGGGTACTTCATTCCCACACCAGTATCTCCGAGGGTCTTTTCCTAGTGGCCCTGACCCTGTCTGGAAACTTTTTTTAGTCTTGGTCTTTCTTTTCCTTTCCTTTCATTTTTTTTGGAAACGGAGTCTCGCTCTGTCGCCTAGGCTGGAGTGCAGTGGCACCATCTTGGCTCACTGCAACCTCCGCCTCCCGGGTTCAAACGGTTCTCCTGCCTCAGCCCCCCTCGTAGCTGGGATTACAGGCGCATACCACCACGCCCGGCTAATTTTTGTATTTTTAGTAGAGACGGGGTTCCACCACGGTGGCCAGGATGATCTCAAACTCCTGACCTCAGGTGATCCGCCCGCCTCGGCCTCCCAAAGTGCTGGGATCACAGATGTGAGCCACCGCGCCCGGCTTCGTTTTGGTCTTTCTTGCCTTCTAATTTGGTCTCTGGGTTTCTTACTCTTTCTGGCTCTCCAGGTATCATTTTCTGTACCTCTCCTGGGCCCTGCACTCTGCCCGGCCCTGCGCTCTCTCTCCCCGGCCCTTTCTCCAGGTTTCCATCTCTGTGCGTCTGTGTATCCCTCTGTCTCTGAGCGTCTCTCTTGCCCGGCGCCCGCTCTGTCCCCGTGTGCGTCCTCCGTGGGTGCGTGCGCCCTGCGTGTGCCTATCCCTCTGGCCAGTTCTCTCTTCTCGGTGTGTTTATACCCAGTCGGGCTCTCTTCCTCCCTTCAATGCCTCATCTTTCCAAAACCCCAAAGCCCCCGCCTGCTCTCTCACCCCCAGCTTCCTCTTGAGAATGGGAGAGCCCTCGGGCGTGGGCGGTTCCGCAGGCGTCGTGTCCCCCATGTCCCCGAGACCGCCAGCCCCTTCGGGCCGGAAGGGGCCCCCATCCGTCACGGCCACCGCCCCGTCGGCGCCGCCCGGCCCGGCCTCGTCCACCGCCTCCTCCTCGTCTCCAGCGCCCTCCGCGGCGTCCCCTGCGCCTTCGCTGGCACCCTCGCCGTCTGCGTCTCCGCCGGGCCCGGCCGGCTGCTCGCCGTGCACCTCGTCGCTGGTGGGGTCGGGCATGCCCGCCAGGAGCTCGGTCACTGTCACCTTCTTGGCGCCCTCCACCAGGCCGCCGCCGAACAGCGAGCCCCAGAGCAGGCCCAGCGCGCCCGCCGCCGCCCCCGCGCCAGCGGCCCCCGCGCGCGTCACGGCTGCCCAGAGCAGCGCCGCCACCGCGGTGGCCGCCTCGCGGGCCGTGAGCCGCCGCAGCCGCCGCACGCGCCGCCGCAGGCTGCGGTAGCTGAGGCCGCGCAGGGCCCGGCCCATGGCCGCCGCCACCCGCGCTGTCGCCCCTGCCGCCGCCGTGGCCGCCGTGCCCTCGGGGCCCGCCGCGCTCTCCTCCGCGCCCTCCACGCCCGCCTCCGCCGCGCCCTCGTCCTCGTCGGTCTCCGGCTCGCCCTCGGGCTCCGAGATCTGCGCGGCGATCTGCATCTCGAAGATGGTGTCCTCGCAGAAACTCACGAAGAGCTCCATCTTCTCGGCCTCGCCGCCCTCGTTCACCACGTCGAAGATGAACTGGCGCTTGGACTCCTTCACCTGAAGCGCGGGGCGGCAGACAGGATAGGGGCACCGTCAGCGAGGGCTCGGACAGCAGCAGTGGCAGCTACAAGGGGTCACCGCTGCAGGCGCTATTCTAAATGCACTGTTATTTTGTTTTGTTTTTGAGACAGGGTCAGGTCGGGCGCGGTGGCTCCGCCTGTAATCACAGCACTTTGGGAAACCGGGCAGATCACTTGAGGTCAGGAGTTTGAGACCAGCCTGGCCAACATGGTGAAACCCCCGTCTCTACTAAAAATGCAAAACTTAGCCGCTGTGGTGGCGCACCCCTGTAATCCCAACTACTCGGGAGGCTGAGGTAGGAGAATTACTCGAACCCGTGAGGCAGAGGTTGCAGTGAGCCCAGATCTCGCCACTACACTCTAGCCTGGGCGACAGAGCAAGACTCCGTCTCAAAAAAAAAAAAAAAAAAAAAAAGACAGGATCTAGCTCTGTCTCCCAGGCTGGAATGAAGTGACTATCTCGGCTCACTGCAACCTTCGCCCCCAGGGTTCAAGCGATCCCCATGCCTAGGCCTCTTGAGTAGCTAGGATTACAGGTACCCGACACCATGCCGGGCTGTTTTTGAATTTTCAGTGGAGACAGGGTTTTGCCATGTTGGCCAGGCTGGTGTCGAACTCCTGGCCTCAAGTGATCTGCCCGCCTCAGCTTCCCAAAGTGCTGGGATTACAGGCATGAGCCACCATGACTGGCCTGCTAATTTCTAAAAAAAATTTTTTTGCAGAGACAGGGTCTGGCTGTGTTGGTCAGGCTGGTGTCGAAGTCCTGGCCTCAAGCACTCCTCTGGCCTTGGCCTCCCAAAGTGCTGGGAATACAGGCAGGCGCCACAGCACCCGGCCATGTTGTTGTCTTGGTTATCAATAGCAAACCTATAGAGAGCGCTTTATAAGAGAGCACTCATTGCAGGTACTCCTGTAAATGCTTCTGTAAGGCCAGGCCCCAGACAAGCAGTTTCCATAAAACTCATTTAATCCTCACAAACAAGCCTAGGGCTAGCAGGTTTTCTTCCCATTTTACAGATGAGGACAGGGAGGCTCAGAAAGGTACATGCCCAGGTGACACAGATGAGGTGGCACATATAGGATTTGAAATCCCAGTGAGCTGGCTCCAGGATGGATGTATTTAGCTTCCTTGAGAGGAGGAGCATAGTGCTTGAAGGCAAAGGCAGCCAGACTGCCTGGGTTCAAATCCTGATTCTGCCACTGAGTAGCTGGGTGATTCTGAATTAACTCTCTGGACCTCCGTTTTCCCTCTGTAAAATGGGCATAATAGGACCTACATTATAGGGTTGGTGTGAGGGTTAAATGAGTTAGTAGATGCTGCATGATTAGAACAGCTCCCAGTGCCTGATAAATGCCATATAGTGGGCAGGCCATGGTGGCTCACGCCTGTAATCCCAGCACTTTGGGAGGCCAAGGTGAGCGGATCACCTGAGGTCAGGAGTTCAAGACCAGCCTGGCCAACATGGCAAAATCCCGCCTCTACTGAAAATATAAAAATTAGCTGGGTGTGGTGGCACATGGCTGTAATCTCAGCTACTCGGGACGCTGAGACAGGAGAACTGCTTGAACCCAGGAGGTGGAGGTTGCAGTGAGCCGAGATCGTGCCATTGCACTCCAGCCTGGGCGACAAGAGCAAAACTCCATCTCAAACAACAACGATGACAACACCACCGTGCAGTGTTCCCTATTATACTGCCACACAGGTGCTCCGAGGCCACATGGGCATGCGTGGATGCCTGAGGAGCAGGGGAAAGTGGAATGGGAAGGGGTGAGCAGAAGGGAGCGGGTGTTTGGAGGAACAGCACTAAGGGAAAGAGTGTTTGTGTGGGAAGCACGCAGTGGCAGAGGAAGAGGGGAGGGCAGAGCTCCCCCAGCACGTGCAAGGAGTGAGTGGGAAAGGCCATGGTGAACAGGGGCTTCCTGCAGAGGCAGGAATGTGCAGACATCCTGGGTGCCAGGATGCTGCAACCACGTGTGTGCCCGATGGGGGTGTGTATGCAGCGGGGTCCCAAGAGGCATAGATGAGTGTGCAAGATCTCAAGGGTTCCTGCGGAGTATGTGAGGAGACACCAGGGGCCAGGGAGGGATCAGGTGCAAGGAGGGCGTGGCTGCATGGGAGGATGCCAGAAGTGTGCAACCATGAGAGGCTCAGTGTGCACAGTGGGCGTGGGCACATGGGGCAGGCGTGCAAGGGCCTGGGACTCCATGGGGGGACAGGAGGAGTATGAGTGTGAGAGGGGTCTGCAGTCATGCAGTGTGCGTGAGGCAGGCATGAATGTGCGAAGGGGAGCCAAGGGTTTGTGTACTGGCTCCCAGAACATGAGGACAGGGCTCTGTGTGGGACATGAGTCCGCGTGCATGAGCTGGTATCCCCTGAGGAGACATATGAAGGGCCCAGTTGTGAAGGAGGTGATGGGTGCGCAAGCCTCCCGGGCTATGAGTGTGAGACAAGAAGGGGTGTGCACGTACCTGGGGGCATCTGAGGAACAAGCAAATGTGTGTGCAAAAGAATGTGGTGAGGGTGTGTCAGGGCCATGTGGGGAGTGTGAGGGAATGGGGAGGGGAACCATATGTCAGCCAGGTGTGCCAACTGTGCTGGGGACATGCTGGGACCACATGAGTGTACCCTCGGGGCAAGTGAGTGTGTGAGGGGTGTTCAAGCATTTGTGGGCTGGGCATAAGAGGAGCTGAGATAGGGCCCGTCAGGTTAGAGAGTGGGTCTGGGGGCTCTTGTGGGTAAGCCTGAGACTGTGGCCCAAGTGTGTGTGGGTGAGCATGGTTGTGCCGGGGCTACAGTGAGGGCAAGTGGGCAGTGAACGAATGAGGCATGCCAGGGTTCTGGGAGGGCTCACTGGCATCCTCAGGGTGTGTGTGCAAGAGGTGTGCACCCACGTGTGGGCCCAGAATAAGTGGGGGTACACATCGTGTGCTAGGACTTCAGAATGCATCTGGGGGCACATGTGATGACTGGTGAAGGGTGGGTCAGCATGCCAGGGCACCCCAGAGCCCCCAAGGCGAACGTGTACAAGCGTAAGCATGAGCGGGCCAGGACCAAGAGACGGCACACCGGGGCTGCTGGGAAGGTGAGCAAGGGGTGTATCGCCATGCGGGTTCAAGGAGGTGACAGTGTGGGCAGGGCTGCATCAGGGCTATAAGGGCCTGCCAGAGCTCCCAGGGTGTGCGTGTAGGGGAAAATTATGGCGTGTGAACAGCCACAGTCAGGACACACTGACCCTGCTTCATGCCCAAGGGCTGTGCATCCTTGTGTGGTCCAGGTGCGCAAGAAATGGCCAGGGGCGAGCCAGGGATGTTCAAGGGCACAGCAGGGCAAAATGTGTACAAAAGGGTGGGCGTGGGCTTGCCAGAGTAGGGCAGATATGCGAGGCACGGCACGGCCCCCTGTGGGGTCCGAGCGTGCCGGAAGTGAGCACCCACATGCCCGAAGCCCCAGGAGGCGAGCATGCACGCGCGCGTGTCCCCCGACCTGGGGCATCTCCCACTGGGCGCGGTTGGTCTCCGAGATCTCGAAGTAGATGCGCTCGATGCGGCGCGAGGCGCCCATGATCTCGATGCGGCCCAGGTAGGGGCGGAAGTACTCGAGGATGCTCTCGGCCAGCTCCAGGAAGTTGTGCAGGCGCGGGTCATGCGGCACATGCTCCGACAGGTTGGTCAGCAGCACCGCCACGTTGAAGCCGATGTCGCGAGCTGGCTCCTGGAAGCGGTTGGCGAACTCCTCGCAGTTGATCATCTCGTTCTCATCCGCTTCGGAGCACGAAAGCAGGAACTGGATTTCTGGACCGCTGAACTGCTTCTGGCTGTCCATGGCCTGGGGGCGGGCAGGGAGGTCAGTGGGGTGGCCTGGAGAGCCTCAATTCTCTCTCTCTCTTTTTTTAGACAAGGTATCACTGTATCGCCCAGGCTGGAGTGCAGTGGCACAATCACGGCTCACCACAGCCTCAACACATCCCTCTTGCCCCCATCCCAACCCCTGGGCTCAACTGCCCAGCCTCCAGAGTAGCTGGGTCTATAGGCACACACCACTACACCTGGCTAATTTTAACTTTTTAAATTTTTTTTTTTTTTTTTTTGAGATAGGGTCTCCCTATGTTGCCAAGGCTGGTCTCAAACTCCTGGGCTCAAGGGATCCTCCCACTTCAGCTGAAACCTGTTTTTTTGTTTGTTTGTTTGTTTGTTTGAGACAGAGTTTCACTCTTGTCGCCCAGGCTGGAGTGCAGTGGCATGATCTTGGCTCACTGCAACCTCTACCTCCCAGGTTCAAGTGATTCTCCTGCCTCAGCGTCCTGAGTAGCTGGGATTACAGGCTCCTGCCACCACATCTGGCTAATTTTTTGTATTTTTAGTGAGATGGGGTTTCATCATGTTGGCCAGGCTGGTCTCAAACTCCGGTCCTGTCCTCAGGTGATCCACCCGCCTCCGCCTCCCAAAGTGCAGGGGTGACAGGTGTGAGCCACCACGCCCAGCCATAACACTGTTTATCTGTCATCCTGCTGATGGAAATGTAGGCTGCTTCCAGATTTGTTTTGTTTTGTTTTCTCCTGAGACTGGGTCTGGCTCTGTCACCCAGGCTGGGGCGGTGCAGTGGCGCAATCTCAGCTCATTGCAGCCTCCACCTCCCAGGGTCAAATGAGTCGTGTGCTTCAGCCTCCTGAGTAGCTAGGACTACAGTTGCATGCCACTGTGCCTGGTGAATTTTTGTATTTTTTTGTAGACGGGGTTTTGCCATGTTGCCCGGACTTGTCCCAAACTCCTGAACTCAGGTGATGTGCCCTCCTCTGCATCCCAAAGTGTTGGGATTACAAGCATAAATCACCAAGTTCACCCACAGATTTTTTTTTACAGACAACATTTTTCTTGAACATTCTTGTGCTGATTGCCCATGCATTTTTGCAAGAGGTTCTCTAGAGCAGCGTAAAATGTTCTTGACTGCACTCAACGTGAGAATACATTTTACAATGTGACTCAAAAAAAAAAAAAAAAAAAGGTTTCGTGACACAATTCTGACCTTTGCTGTGGAGCACACTCTGCAATGTTCTATTTTATTTCTAAAGAGGCTGGTCACGAGTTATGCGTTGCTAAATTAATTTCATTACCTACAGATGGGTTGCAATATGCAGTGTGAGAAATGTTGCTCTGGGGTATGAACAGAAGCAAAATTTTCTGGCTCTCAAAAGTGCTTTGTAAAAACCCCAGAACTTTGCAAAATGCTTTCTAAATGAGTAACACGCTTTGCAAATCATGCAGGGCTCTAGAAACCACAGAGCATGGAGACATAATCTCACCGGAACCCCTCACCTACTGCCCTCACCTCGTCTGCCTGCCTCCCCCTCTATCATGAGCAATGTGACACTATCTGTCTCAAAAACCCACCCCTGGCCAGGCGTGGTGGCTCATGCCTGTAATCCCAGGACTTTGGGAGGCCAAGGCGGGTGGATCACCTGAGGTCGGGAGTTCAAGACCAGCCTGGACAACATGGTGAAATCCTGTCTCTACTAAAAATACAAAAATTAGCCTGGCATGGTGGTGCATGCCTATAATCCCAGCTACTTGGGAGGCTGAGGCAGGAGAATGGCTTGACCCTGTGAGGCGGAGGTTGCAGTGAGCCGAGATTGTGCCACTGCACCTAGCCTGGGCAATAAGAGTGAGACCCTGTGCAAAAAAAAAAAAAACCACCTCTCCACAGGGGCCTGGGACACTATCACCTCCATTCACTCCTAGACTCTGCTCTTGTGATTTGCTGGTCTGTCTTTGTCATCATTCATTGCCCATCCCTTTATTTTATTTTATTTTATTGTATTTTATTTATTATTATTATTATTATTATTATTGAGACAGAGTCTTGCTGTGTCTTGCCCAGGCTGGAGTGCGGTGGCACGATCTTGGCTCACTGCAGCCTCCACCTCCTGGGTTCAAGTGATTCTCCTGTCTCAGCCTACTGAGTAGCTGGGACTACAGGCATGTGCCACCGCACTGGCTAATTCTGTATTTTTAGTAGAGACAGGGTTTTGCCATGTTGGTCAGGCTGACCTCGAACTCCTGACCTCAGATGATCTGCCCGCCTGGGCCTCTCAAAATGCTGGGGTTACAGGCGTGCGCCACCACACCTGGCCTATTTTAAAAAAAACATTATATTTACTTTTATTTTTTGAGACAGTCTTGCTCTGTCACCCAGGCTGGAGTGCAGTGGTGTGATGTTGGCTCACTGCAAGCTCCGCCTCCCGGGTTCAGCAATTCTCCTGCCTCAGGCTTCTGAGTAGCTGAGATTATAGGCATGAGCCACCACGCCCAGCTAATTTTTGTATTTTTAGTAGAGATGGGGTTTCACCATGTTGGTCAGGCTGGTCTTGAACTCCTGATCTCAAGTGATCCGCCTGCCTTGGCCTCCCAAAGTGTTGGGATTCCAGGAGTGAGCCAGGCCTTTTTATCTTTCATTTTTGTGGGTACATAGTCGTTGTATATATTTATGGGGTAGGTGAACTATTTTGATACAGGCACGCGATACGTACTCACATCAGGGTTGATGGGGTATCCGTTCCCTCCAGCATTTATCCTTTCTTTGTGTTACAGTCTACTTATAGTCTTTTAGTTGTTTTATTTTATTATTAATTTTTTGAGACAAAGTCTATCTCTACTACCTAGGCCGGAGTGTAATGGAGTGATCATGGCTTGCCATAGCCTCGACCTCCTGGGCTCAAGTGATCCTCCCATCTTAGCCTTCCAAGTTGGAACCACAGGCATGCACCACCATACCCAGATAATTTTTTCAACAGTTTTTTGTAGAGACAAGGTCTCATTATGTTTGAACTCCTGGGCTCAAGCGATCCTCCCACCTCAGCCTCCCAAAGTGCCGAGATTACAGGCATAAGTCATCGTGCCTGGCTAGTATTTTACTTTATATTTTATTTTATTTTTGAGAGAGTCTCACTCTGTTGCCCAGGCTGGAGTGCAGTGACGGTGATCTCGGCTCACTGCAACCTCCGCCTCCTGGATTCAAGCAATTCTCTTGCCTCAGCCTCCCGAGTAGCTGGGATTACAGGCATGCACCACCATGCCTAGCTAATTTTTGTATTTTTATTTTTACTTTTTTGAGACAGAATTTTGCTCTTGTCACCCAAGGCTGGAGTGCAATGGCACGGTCTTGGCTCACAGCAACCTCCTCCTCCTGGGTTCAAGTGATTCTCTTGCCTCAGCCTCCCAAGTAGCTAGGACTTCAGGCACAGGCCACGATGCCTGGCTAATTTTTGCATTTTTTGTAGGGACAGGGTTTTGCCATGTTGCCCAGGCTGCTCTCTGTCCCTCTTGTTCCCATCTTTCAGCCTTTCCATTTACTGTCCCCTTTGCCTGGGACACCACAGCCTCCCTGATTCATATGGTACCTTTCAACTCTCAGCTTCGCTGTCCCCTCCTGCAGAAGGCCTTCCTCCACTAGCCGGTTTACGGGGCTTACCACACTCTGCTCACTCCCACGCCCTTCAGACCACAGATTATAACCTACGATTACGTTGTGTATTTCATTATTTGCATCTGCCCCTTCCCACTGGACTATCGGCCCCCACAGTGGGCTCTCTGTTTTGTTCACTGCTGTACCTTCAAGACTAGGGCAGTGCCTGACACACAGTAGGCACTCATACTCATTTGTCAAATGAAAGAAGCATCACGAAAACTAAGAGGCCGGGAGCCGTGGCTCATGCCTATAATCCCAGCACTTTGGGAGGCTGCGGCAGTTGGATCACTTGAGGTCAGGAGTTCAAGACCAGCCTGGCAAACGTGAAGAAACCCCATCTCTAGTAAAAATACAAAAATTAGTCAGGGTGATGGTGGGTGCTGGTAATCCGAGCTCTTTGGGAGGCTGAGGCAGGATAATTGCTTGAACCTGGGAGGCGGAGGTCGCAGTGAGCCAAGAGCATGCCTGGGTGACAGAATGAGACTCTGTCTCAAAAAAAAAAAAAAAAAGAAATGAGACTATTGCCATTTTGCAATCTCTAATGAATGAATATGTCTGAGCGTTGAGCAGAAACAGCTGCTGGTATCTGGAAAGGAGGTGCTTCCTGGTGGAGGTACACAGCAGCCCCACATAGGAAGGTCCTGGCCAAAAAACTCCTTACACCCAAATCTGAATCTGCTCGAACTTCAGCTGAGTCTCACTTTGGAGGAAACCCAGGGGACAGAGGAACACAAGAAATGATACCACAAGGACGCATCGGTCAGGTCCAGACTATGGGAAACTCTACAACTAGGACAGCACTATCCATTGATAGACTTAGTGTGAAAAAAGAGTGAAAAATGTCAAGCTAATCATTTTTAGATTGATTATGGCCAGGCACGGTGGCTCTTGCCTGTAATTCCAGCACCTTGGGTGGCTGAGGAGGGTGGATTGCTTGAGCACAGGAGTTTGAGACCAGCTTGGGCAACATGGCGTGACCCTGTCTCTATAAATAAATAAACAGGATTGATTCCATGTTGAAATAATATCTTGAATGTATTAGATTACGTGTAGTGTTTCATCTTACTTTTTTTTTTTTAACAGGGTCTTGCTCTGTTGCCCAGGTTGAAGTGCAGTGCCATGAACATGGCTCACTGCAGCATTAACCTCTGAGGTTCAAGGGATCCTCCTGCCTCAGCCTCCCCAGTAACTTCGACTGCAGATATGCACTACTACACCTGATTATTTTTAAAAATTTTTATAGAGACAGGGTTTTGCTATGTTACCCAGGCTGGCTCAAACTCCTGACCTCAAGTGATCCTCCCGCCTTGGCCTCCCAAAGTGCTGGGATTATAGGCGCGAGCCACCATGCCTGGTCCTCTTTTTACTTTTTAAAAATCATGGCTATTATAAAATTTAAAATTATGATGACTCACACCTGTAATCCCAGCGCTTTGGGAGGCTGAGGTGGGCAGATCACTTTACGCCAGGAATTCGAGACTATCCTGGCCAACATGGCGAAACCTTGTCTCTACTAAAAACACAAAAATTAGCCAGGTGTGGTGGCGCATGCCTGTAATCTCAGCTACTCAGGAGGCTGAGGCAGGAGAATCACTTGAACCTGACAAGTGGAGGTTGAAGTGAGCTGAGATTGCCCCACTGCACTCCAGCCTGGACAATAGAGCGAGATCCTGTCTCAAAAAAAAAAAAAATTAAAAAATATGTGTATTGTTCATATTGTATTTCTGTTGGACAGTAAAAATCTGCAGGACTAACAGCCTGGATCTCCAGGAGATAAACTGCAAGGAAAAAGAAAAGATGATAGCAGGGAAGCAAGAGAGGAAAGATGATTTTAAAAAGTATCAGCCAATTGCAATGGGTGGCCCCTGTTTGGATTCTGATTCAAAGAAGCTGCAAAAAATCCTGAGGCCGGGCACAGTGGCTCAAGCCTGTAATCCCAGCACTTTGGGAGGCCGAGACGGGTGTATCACAAGATCAGGAGATCGAGACCATCCTGGCTAACCCGGTGAAACCCCGTCTCTACTGAAAAATACAAAAAAAAAAAAACTAGCCGGACGAGGTGGCGGGCGCCTGTGGTCCCAGCTACTCGGGAGGCTGAGGCAGGAGAATGGCGTAAACCCGGGAGGCGGAGCTTGCAGTGAGCTGAGATCCGGCCACTGCACTCCAGCCTGGGCGACAGAGCGAGACTCTGTCTCAAAAAAAAAAAAAAAAAAAAAAAAAAATCCTGATAGTTATATGAAAGTTATGAGATTTGGAAATTTGCACACTGACTAGATACTTGATGATTTAAAGACTGTGACTATTTTTTTATTTTTGGTTAGGAGTGATAATGACGTTGTGGTTTGTCAAATAAAAGGAATGTCTTTTAAGGCCACACACACATACATGCACACATACACACACACACACACACACATGCATTTTGTTTGTTTGTTTGTTTTTTTGAGGCAGAGTCTCTCTCTGTTGCCCAGGCTGAAGTGGAGTGCAGTGGTGTGTTCAGGACTCACTACAACCTCAACTTCTCGGTCCTCCCACCTCAGCCTCCCAAGTAGCTAGGACTACAGGCATTTGCCACCACACTCGGCTAATTTTTTGTATTTTTAGTGGAGACAGGGTTTCGCCATGTTGCCCAGGCTCTTCTCGAACACCTGGGCTCAAGCAATCCACCCTCTTGTACCTCCCAAAGTGCTGGGATTACAGGCGTGAGCCACCGTGTCTGGCCAAGACCATATATATTTTAAGATACCATTTATATGCAGTGTTCAGAATAGGCAAATCTATACAGGCAGAAAGATGAGTGGTTACCGGGAGCTGGGTGGGGGAAATGGGAAATGACTGCTAACGGGTATAGGGTTCCTTTTCAAAGGATGATTAAAATGTTTTAAAATTAGATTGCAGTGATGGCTTTACAATTCTGTGAACACACTATAAACCACTGAACCGTACATTTTAAATGGGTGGATTTTATGGTATGTACATTCAATATTTCAATAAAGACATTTTAAAAAGGAAGACATTTCCTATATTTGCAGATGGGAAAACAGTAAAGATAACCTCAAGACTGTTTACTGACCAGGAATAAATCAGTAACCACTGAGCCCGGCCACAATGCTACATTTTTTTAATGCAGATTTTCATATGAATGGAAATGCAGAAAAAGCATCTGAACTTTGGGAGGTCAAGGCGGGTGGATCACCTGAGGCCAGGAGTTCGAGACCAGCGTGGCCAACATGGTGAAACCCCATCTCTACTAAAAATAAAAATAAAAATAGCTGGGTGTGGTGGCACACGCCTGTAATCCCAGCTACTTGGGAGGCTTAGGTATGAGAATCGCTTCAACCCGTGAGGCAGAGGTTACAATAAGCTGAGATCACACCACTGCACTCTACTTTGGGCAACAGAGCAAGACTCTGTCTCAAAAAAAAAAAAAAATTAAAAAATTAAAACTATACTGCAATACCGTTTTTCACCTATCAGATTGGCAAAAATCCAAATATTTGACAGTGCGGTCTGGTGGCGAGGCTGTGGGGAGACAGGCACACTCATGTGTTATTAATGAGAAAAAAAAATGGAGAGCAATGTCTGTCCAAATGACAAATGCATTTACCCTTTTAGCTAGCTATCCCACTTCTGGAAGTTGATCCTCTGAGATGAACCACACGTGATTTACAGAACGTTGTATAACAAGAGTAATTGTTTTTGTTTGTTTGTTTGTTTTTTGAGATGGACTTTCACTTTTGTTGTCCAGGATGGAGTGCAATGGCGCAATCTCAGCTCACTGCAACCTCTACCTCCCAGGTTCAAGTGATTCTCCTGCCTCAGCCTCCCAAGCAGCTCAGATTACAGGTGCATGCCACCATGACCAGCTCATTTTTTGTATTTTTAGTAGAGATAGGGTTTCACTGTGTTGGCCAGGCTGGTTTCAAACTCCTGACCTCGGGTGATCCATCTGCCTCAGCCTCTCAAAGTGTAACAAGAGTAACTGTTAGAGCCAGCATTGCTCTAGGCCCAAATACAGCCTTCCTCAGCACATTTCCCTCCATCTGCTAGAACTCTGCAGTAATACATGTACAAATGTAAAATGCCTGTGGTATAAATGACACTCTTGTTGCAGTGCACAATGTGTGCAACTATCCATGACAGCCCTGACCGCAGCATGGGTTGTATAGCAACACATAGGAAATAAAGCCAGTGTCCATCAACAAGGAATAGCAAATAAACCATAATATACATACAGCGTGGAATATTGGACACCTGTAAAAAAGAATGAGGAAGCTTCCTATATCTCCAGAATATGTGGTTAAATAATACCGACCAGTGATACTATACCTATTATGTACAAAATGAGAAAAACAAGAATATCTGTTTGTATTTTCATTTAAAAAATGATGGAAGGATGCAAAATAAACTAACGAAAGGGCTTACCATGGTAGATATGGGGAAGAATGGACTGAAAAGAGTAGGAGTGAGACTTCTCACTTCACGCCTTGCTATATTTTGATATTTTTTTTTTTTGAGACAAAGTCTTGTGCTCTGTTGCCCAGGCTGGAGTGCAGTGGCACAATCATGGCACACTGCAGCCTTGACCTTCTGGGCTCAAAGGAGCCTCCCAGCTCAGTCGGCCTCCAGAGGAGCTGGGACTACAGGTGCACACCTCCACATCCAACTAATTTTTTGAATTTTTTTTTTTTTAGCAATGGGGTCTTGCTATATTGTTCAGGCTGGTCTCAAACTCCTGGCCTCAAGTGATTTTCCTGTCTTGGCCTCCTAAAGTGCTGGAATTACCGGTGTGAGCCACAGCACCTGGCTATATTTTTATTTATTTATTTATTTTTTTTTGAGATGTAATCACACTCTGCCGCCCAGGCTGGAATGCAGTGGCACGATCTCAGCTCACTGCAATCTCTGCCTCCCAGGCTCCAGGGATTCTCCTGCCTTAGCCTCCTGAGTAGCTGGGATTACAGGCACCTGCCACCATGCTTGGCTAATTTCTGTATTTTTAGTAGAGATGACGGGGGTTCGCCATGTTGCCCCGGCTGGTCTTGAACGCCTAACCTCAAGTGATCTGCCTGCCTCGGCCTCCCAAAATGTTGAGATTACAGGTGTGAGCCACTGTGCCCAGCCTATATTTTGATTTTTTAAATCGTATTATATATTCAAAAAATAAAATGAATACACTTTTCCCAGTTGCAGATTGTAACTCTGTGTAACAGATGTTGAGCTGTAAAATGTCAGCTACCTGACACTAAACCCTGTGATCTGTGCAGCCCCAGTCAAGAGAGATCATTACTCATTTTCAATTACGAATCATGTGTATTTTAGCTCCTGCAAGTGCTTTTGGCTTCTCTTGTAGTCACCCCAGACTCTTAAACCTGCCAGGCTCGAGAGTAGGGCTGAGACTCCCAGCCAGGGCCCAGCTCCCAGGAAGTGCTCACTGACTATCGATTAGACCAGATTAACAGATGAATCTGGAGGCAGTGTACTCTGGAGCCAGACCACCTGAGGTCTAACCCCAGCCTTGTCACTTATTAGCTGGGTGACCTTAAGCATGTCCGTTTATCTCCCTGTGCCTCAGTTTCCACATCCATAAAATGGGAATAAAAAGCAGTCCTGGTGGCCGGGCACGGTGGCTCACGCCTGTAATCCCAGCACTTTGGGAGGCCGAGGCAGGTGGATCACGAGGTCAAGAGATCGAGACCACCTTGGCCAACATGGAAACCCCGTCTCTACTAAAAATACAAAAATTAGTTGGGCGTGGCGGCGGGCGCCTGTGGTCTAGCAACTCAAGAGGCTGAGGCAGAAGAATCGCTTGAACCTGGGAGGCGGAGTTTGCAGTGAGCCGAGATCACACCACTGTACTCCAGCCTGGCAACAGAGTGAGACTCTGTCTCAAAAAAAAAAAAAAAAAAAAAAAAAAAGCAGTCCTGCTGGGCACGGTAGCTTATGCTGGTAATTCCAGCACTTTGGAAGCCCGAGGTAGGCTGATTGCTTCAGTCCTGAAGTTCAAGACCAGCTAGGGCAACATGTGAAACCCCATCTCTAAAATAAATAAATAAATAAATAAATAAATAAATAACAAAAAAAATTATCTGGGTGTGGTGGTGCACACCTGGAGTCCCAGTTACTTGGGAGGCTAAGGTAGGAGGATCACCTGAGCCTGGGAGGCCGAGGCTACAGTGAGTTGTGATCACGCCACTGCACTCCAGCCTGACTGACAGAGCAAGACCCTGTCTCAAAGAAGCAAAACAAAACAAAAAAGCAGTCCTTACCATGTAGGGTTGCCGTAAGGATTAAATGAGCAAATTCACTGATACACAGGGCACAGAGTGAGAATATGATAACTATGAGCTCTCATGAAGGTTGAGGGCTCAGGCACAGCGACGGGTAAGAGGCTACGAGGGGTTGTCTGGGAGGCAGAGTCCCAGGGATGTGAGGCTCAGGTTCAGGGAAGCAGGCATTGCCCCTCAGGGTTGGGAAGGGAAAGGAAAAGGCCAGCTGTGACAAAGGCTGCCAAGACGACAAGCCAGAGGGGAGAGTCAGAGGTAAAGAGGTCCCTGATGATCTTGGTCAGAGGAGTTTCGGGAGCCTGACAGGGACGGAAGCCGGCAAGCCCCGATTCAGGGAAGGAGTAGGAGGTGAGAACGGAAGATCAAGGGCAGATGACTCTTGCAAGGCGTGGCTGAGAAGCAGAGACACAGGGAGGCTCTTGGGGAACACTGGAAGGCACGGGGCACTTTGATTTTAACTCAGGGAACCCTGAGCTTACCTAAGTGCAGATGGCCAGTCACAGTTGCAACCCATAGAAGAAGCAGCCATGGGCCGGGCGCGGTGGCTCAAGCCTGTAATCCCAGCACTTTGGGAGGCCGAGACGGGCGGATCACGAGGTCAGGAGATCGAGACCATCCTGGCTAATACGGTGAAACCCCGTCTCTACTAAAAAATACAAAAAAAAAAAAAGAAGCAGCAGCCATGGGCGAGGTGCAGTGGCTCATGCCTGTAATCCCAGCACTTTGGGAGGCTGAGGCAGGTGGATCACTTGAGGTTGGGAGTTTGAAACCAGCCTGACCATCACTTGAGGTCGGGAGTTCGAGACCAGCCTGACCAATGTGGTGAAACCCCGTCTCCACTAAAAATACAAAATTAGCCAGGCGTGGTGGCGGGTGCCTGTAATCCCAGCGACTTGGGAGGCTGAGACAGGAGAATCGCTTGAACCTGGGAGATGGAAGTTGCGATGAGCTGAGATCACACCATTGCACTCCAGCCTGGGCAACAAGAGCAAAACTCCGTCTCAAAAAACAAAACAAAACAAAACAAAAACCCATGAATCCACACTGATGTAAATGAATGGACGAATGAGCAAATGAAATGGACAAGAAGGAAACACTCTTTCTTTTTTTTTTTTTTTTGAGACGGAGTCTTGCTCTGTCACCCAGGCTGGAGTGCAGTGGCCGGATCTCAGCTCACTGCAAGCTCCGCCTCCCGGGTTCCCGCCATTCTCCTGCCTCAGCCTCCCGAGTAGCTGGGACTACAGGCGCCCGCCACCTCGCCCGGCTAGTTTTTTTGTATTTTTTAGTAGAGACGGGGTTTCACCGTGTTAGCCAGGATGGTCTCGATCTCCTGACCTCGTGATCCGCCCGTCTCGGCCTCCCAAAGTGCTGGGATTACAGGCTTGAGCCACCGCGCCTGGCCGGAAACACTCTTTCTTACAGTAAAATGGTACCCAATAATGGTAAAGCATACGGCGAAATGAGAAAACCACCATTTGTCAGCTACCAGAGGAATAACTGTTTCAGGCAAGAATCATCAATGGATGCTGACCCTGGAGTGAGCAGAATATTTACATAGAATATTACACAGAATATTTACATAGCCTCAAAGACGCATTGATTCCAAAGGGAATAACAGTTACTTCATCGTGGAGCCCCTGGTGAACACCGAGTTAACCAAGCCGTCCAAGTTAACAACAGTAATGGGAAGAGACATTGGCCAGGTGCAGTGACTCACACCTGTAATCCCAGCACTTTAGGTGGCCGAGGCAGGACGATGGCCTGAGCCCAGGGGGTCAAGGCTGCAGTGAGCTAGAATTGTTTGACTGCACTCCAGCCTGGGCAATAGAGCAAGACTCTGACTCTAAAAACAAACAAATAAGTAAATAAAGAGTAACGGGATGAAAGCACATGTGCCTCCTAATACATTACACTGAGGACACATCACTTCTCTGATATTCCTGCAAAAGATGCATAACCCTAGTCTAATAATGATGAAAACTCAGACAAACCCACACTGAACGACATTTTACAAAACAGCTTGCCTGTGTTCTTCAAACACACCAGGAAAGATACAGACAGACCCAGGCACAGTTCCAGACTGAAGGAGGAAAACAGAATACCTCAATACCTCAATGCAATCCCTGGTTCTGGTTTGGCAAAGAAAAGACATTGACAAAAGAAATTTCTTCAACAAGGGAAACTGAATAAGGTCTGGGACTAGATAGCAGCATTGTGCCAATGTTAATTTCCTGATTAGCATACTTGTCCTGTGGTTAGGCAGGAGAATGAATTTGTTCTCAGGAGATACACTGAAGTGTTTAAAAGTAAAGGGAAATCAGTCAGGCGAGGTGGCTCATGCTTCTAATCCCAGCACTTTGGGAGGCCAAGGCAGACATATCACTTGAGGTCAGGAGTTCAAGACCAGCCTGGCCAACATGGTGAAATCCCATCTCTACTAAAAATACAACAAACAAACAAAAATTTAGCTGGGCGTGGTGGTGTGCGCCTGTAATCCCAGCTACTCAGGAGGCTGAGGCAGGAGAATCGCTTGAACCCAGGAGGCGGAGGTTGCACTGAGCTGAGATCGCACCACTGCACTCCAGCCTGGGCAACAAGAGCAAAACTCCGTCTCAGAAAAAAAAAAAAAAAAAGGAAATCATGATGGAATAAATAGAAAACATTTGGGCAACATGGGTGAAGGGTATTCAGCAATTCTATGTGCTGTTCTTGCAACTTCTCTATAAACCTGAACTTATTTCAAAATAAAAAGTTAACAAAATGGTAACAGCAAAGATCTGGGAGTAGTAATAGTAGCTAACATCTCTTGAGCACTGACCATATTCCAGGTACTGCCCACACTGCCCATCCTCACAATAGTTAATAGTTGTTTTATTTTTATTTTTATAGATACAGGGTTTCACTATGTTGCCCAGGCTGATCTCAAACTCTTGGGCTCAAGCGATCCTCCCACCTTGGCCTCCCAAATTGCTGGGATTATACGCATGAACCACTGCACTCTGCCAACAGTTAGTGGTTAATGTCATTATCCTATACCCATTTTACAGAGGAGGAAACTGAGGCTCAGAGAAGACAGTGACTTGCCCAGGGCTGTGTTAAGAAAAGATGGAGAGTTAGGATGGGAGAGGTGGTTAGAGGAGGATGAGTGGGTTCCTGAATAAGGATGTTCCAGCACTTCCCTCCTAGCAGCCCCATTATTTAGACTTGGAATGGTCTAGTTAGTGACTGTCTCCCCCATTATACTATAAACCCATGAAAGCATGGACTGTGTCTATCTTGGTCTTTGATGGGTTGATAGAGTCACCACAGGCCCCACACAGAGAAGAAAGCCAGCGAATGTTTATCGATGGAATAACTGATGCCTATTCACAATAAGATAATGTTATGACTATTAATAAAGATAACAGTAATAATGCTTCTCATTTGTGTTAATGCATTTGATCCTCAAAATAACCCAAGGGGCTGAGTGAGTTGGCTCATGCCTATAATCCCAGCACTTTGGGAGGCTGAGGTAGGACAATTGTTGGAGCCCAAGAGTTCAAGAGGAGCCTGGGCAATGTAGTGAGACCATATCATCTCTACAAAAAATAAACTTAAAAATCAGCCAGGCGTGATATCACACACCTGTAGTCCCAACTACTCAGGAGGCTGAGGCAGGAGTATTGCTTAAGCCCAGGAGGTCAAGGCTGCAGAGAGCTATGATCATGCCACTGCACTCCAGCCTGGGCAACAGAGAAAGACCCTGTCTCTAAAATAAAATAAAACAGAATACGGGCGGGTGCAGTGGCTCACGCCTGTAATCCCAGTACTTTGGGAGACTGAGGCGGGCAGATCACGAGATCAGGAGATCCAGACCGTCCTGGCTAACACAGTGAAACCTCATCTCTACTAAAAATACAAAAAACTAGCCGGGCGTCGTGGCGGGTGCCTGTAGTCCCAGCTACTCGGGAGGCTGAGGCAGGAGAATGGCGAGAACCCGAGAGGCGGAGCTTGCAGTGAGCCGAGATCGCGCCACTGAACTCCAGCCTGGGCGACTGAGCGAGACTCCGTCCAAAACAAAACAAAACAAAACAAAACAGAACAGAACACCTATAACCCAAGGACTATTTTATCCTCATTTTACAAATAAGGAAAATGAGGCTTGCAGAGATGTCTCTTGTCTGAGGCAGGCAGCCAGAAGGGCATGGCTGGCCCTTGGCAACCCCATCCAAGTCCTGGGCCCACACGATGTGCCGCACCCACCTTCTGGAAGTCCTTCTTGGAGATGAGGCCACGGGGATCCGTTACGTAGTCCTGGAAGGCTTCAGAGCCCACAATGTCCTTGAGTTTCAGGAACATGTCAAAGAACTTGAGGATCATCTCCACATTGGACGAGGATTCCACGAGCATGTCCACCATCTGCCGGGCGATCGTGCCGTTTACCACGTTCCCTGCAGGCAGCCCCAGGTCAGTGTGGCCGGCGGACACTCCCTTCCGGGACCCCACGAGGCTTGCTTCTCTTTCCAGCCCAGGAGCCACCACGCTGCTGGAGTGTCCCTGGCCAGCCGCAGCCTCCCCTCCACGGGTCCCTTCCTGACCCGCATCAGCCTCCTGTGCCAACCTGGCTGATCCTGCCTTTGCCCACCTCCCCCAGTAAAGAGAATGATGTCAGGTTGGGCGCGGTGGCTCACGCCTGTAATCCCAGCACTCTGGGAGATCGAGGTGGGTGGATCACTTGAGGCCAGGAGTTTGAGACCTGCCTGGCCAACATAGTGAAACCCTGTCTCTACTAAAAATACAAAATTAGCTGGGCGTGGTGGCATGTGCTTGTAATTCCAGCTACTTGGGAGGCTGAGACAAGAATTGCTTGAACCTGGGAGGCGGAGGTTGCAGAGCTGAGATCGTGCCACTGCACTCCAGCCTGGGTGATGGAGTGAGATTCTGTCTCAAAAAAAAAAAAAAAAGATAACGATGACGAATGCTAAAGGTAGGTGCCAAATGCTACCCTGGCACAATCACACAAAAAGGGAAGTGAGTGACTCTCTGTTTTTACAGAGGAGGAAACTGAGACATAGAGAAACTCATACACTCGAAGTTACATAGCCAGTAAAGCAAGGAGAATGGATTTGAACTCAGAGCTGCATGACCCTCTGAGGGCTTACACAGCTGAAGCTTCCATGAGTCCACACAGTCAGGCGGGTCCACAGAAGACTGAGGCCAGCCAATGGTAAGCAGCAAGGAGAGGTGGAGATTGGCAAACTGAGATCCCACACTCCCTCTAAAGGCAGCAGCTGAAGCTTGGCTCCAGTTTATTTTTGTATTTTTAAAATTTTAATGTAGGCTGGGCGCAGTGGCTCATGCCTGTAATCCCCGCACTTTGGGAGGCTGAGGCAGGTGGATCACGAGGTCAGGAGTTCGAGACCAGCCTGACCAACATGGTGAAACTCTGTCTCTACTAAAAATACAAAAATTAGCCAGACGTGGTGGCGTGTGCCTGTAATCCCAGCTACTCAGGAGGCTGAGGCAGGAGAATCGCTTGAAACCTGGAGGTGGAGGGTGCAATGAGCCGGGTTCGCGCCATTGCTCTCCAGCCTGGGCAACAGAGCGAGACTCCATCTCAAAAAAAAAAAAATTTTTTTAAATGTAATTTCACATTTATATAAAAGCTGCAAGAATAGTGTAAGGGATCCTCATATATCCACATTAATCAATTGTTTATCTTTTGCCACATTTGGTTTGGTTTTGGGTTTTGTTTTTTTGAGACAGGGTCTTGCTCTGTCACCCAGGCTGGAGTGCAGTGGTGCGATCACAGCTCACTGCAGCCTGGACCTCCTGGGCTCTGGTGATCCTCCCACCTCAGCCTCCCGAGTAGCTGGGTCTACAGGCACACACCACCACACTAGGCTAATTTTTGTATTTTTTGTAGAGACAGGGTCTCACCACGTTGCCCAGGCTGGTCTTAAACTGCTGGGCTCAAGCGACCCTTGTGCTGGGATTACAGGCACGTGCCGCACCCTGCATCGCATTTGTTTTGTAATTCTCTTTCTCTCCGTATATTTTGTTTCTGAACAATTTGAGAATAAGTTGCAGACATCAGGTCCTTTTACTCTTAAACATTTCGGTGTCTATGTCCTAAAAGACAAGGACATTGTTTAATATAATCACTATGCTATCATGAACATCTAGAGATCTAACATTGATATAATTATTTCATCTAATCCAGCTAATTTTTGCCATGTGAGAATGTGGACCCAGGGTCACTGAAGCTTACAGTTTTTCAAGAAAAGCTGGAAATCTTGATGTTTAAAGGGAACCTTCTGATTTTTTTTTTTTTTTGAATCGGAGTTTTGCTTTTGTCACCCAGGCTGTAGTGCAATGGCTCACTGCAAGCTCCGCCTCCCAGGTTCAAGCGATTCTCCTGCCTCAGCCTCCTGAGTAGCTGGGATTACAGGCACACGCCACCACACAGGGCTAATTTTTGTATTTTTAGTAGAGACAGGTTTTCACCATGTTGGCCCGGCTGGTCTCAAACTCCTGACTTCCGGTGATCCACCCGCCCAGGCCTCCTAAAGTGCTGGGATTATGGGTGTGAGGCGCCGCATCTGGCCTATTATGGCTTCTTCACCAACCCGTGGATCCTGACGTGATGTCAGATGGGGTTGAGAGTTAGGGTCTCCTGGGTCTCTGAGGGCCATTCTCAGGCTTCTCTGAACCTCTTTACTGTCCCCTCACCCTCACTCCTGGGTGTTTACCTTCTAGTAGCGACAGCAACATCACCACCATGTCCTTCTGCAGATCCAGCAGCTCCTTCAGCAGCTCGATCTGGCTTGAGTCCTGGAGACCCCACACCCCAGCTCGGTGAGGGCTGGTCTCTGCAGACACCTCCCCCACCTCTGTTGCTTCTCCCCTCCACACCTACCCAGCTGGATCTAAACCCCTGTTTTCCCCCTCTTACCTCCGAGGGGACCCGAGTCCAGACATGTTCCTCGGAAGCAGGGGAAGGGGCAGAGAGACAAGATTGTGGGGGTGGGGTTGGAACTTGGGGGAAGGGCCCAATAGGTGATGGGTAGTGGGAAGGCTGGCAGACAAGGAGGACTGGGTGGCTTGCGGGGCAGACATTTGGGGCAGACAGAGACAGAGACAGACAGAGACAAACACTGGGGACAGAGACCCAAGTGTAGGAAGGGATGTGAGCCCAGCACTGTGTCTGGCCTATGGTGGGCTTGACAGATGTATGTTGAATATAATGTGTGATGGCAAGAGTGGGACTCTGGGTTCAGGAGGAAGGCTGCGGAGACAGCCACGTGCTTTCTGGTTAGCTGTCTGCGGGGAACATGGGGCCACAGTGTAGGGCCCATAGAAACCTCCAACACAAAGTTTTGCCTCATGGCCCCTACTTATGTTAGGTTGAGTCACATAAAAGTGCCAATATGTGATCACTTTTGACTCACAAAGTGGTAATTTCTTTTTGAGACAGAGTGTTGCTCTTGTTACCCAAGCTGGAATGCAATGGCACAATCTCGGCTCACTGCAACCTCCACCTCCCAGGTTCAAGCAATTCCCCTGCCTCAGCCTCCCAAGTAGCTGGGATTACAGGCGTGCACCACCACACCCGGCTAATATTTTATTTTTAACAGAGGCGGGATTTCTCCATGTTGGTGAGGCTGGTCTCGAACTCCTGACCTCAGGTGATCCACCCACCTCGGCCTCCCAGAGTGCTGGGATTACAGGCATGAGCCACCGTGCCAGGTCCAAAGTGATAATTTCATATGGTTCCACCAAATAAAATGGAGAGGGGAGTGGACGATACCAGATAAATGAGAGGTAAGGGTCCTTTGCTCCCATGCTAGTTCTACGAGTTGTTGATTCCAATCCTAATATATTTCCACAGTTCCAAAGCTCTGCATTCTGGGTCTAAGGTCCTGACACTCCTAATCTCAAGACCCTACAGTGGGTGGGCGCCTGTGCTTTGTGCCTACCCATGATTCAGTCCCTCTCCTCTCTTAACAATCCCTCAATTTTTGCCTGAGGTGTCCCCCATCCCGTAGTCAGAGCATATGGGACTGACCCTAACCTCCTGGTTTTATGGGTGGGTATATGACCAGGCCTGGCCAATCAGAGCTTTCTTTCCCAAGGCTATGGTGATTGGTTCAGGGATGGACATGTGACCCAATAGGCCAGTCAGAGAGAATCTCAGGGTTTTTTTTTTTTTCTTGGAGCACTCAGGAAGGAGATCTCTTCCCTCTGGGCCTGTTAAGAGTAGGGTGGATAGGAGCCTAAGGCACCATTTTCTCCAGCCCAGGGAGACAGCCTGCTTCCAAATGCAGTCAAAGAGGGGACAGTTCTGCTGACATCACTCTAAGCCCTGGATCTGTGATATGAACTGATAAATTCCTTATTTTTATTTTTCTTAAGCCACCACTTTGCATTGGATTTCTAGCTTTTGCAACCTAGACTAGATGGTGGCGGATGAATTAGTCCTGCAGGATTTGGAATTCTACACGATGATACCAACATTCTCTAGAATTTTAGGATGATACCAACAGCACAACTTCAGCTGCTGTGACACGGAGGAATTGCATACTAAGTTTAACTCCTTTTCAAAAGTCAGATGACAACCAGTTAGGGTTTCTGCCAGCCCCTGGGGCACCTTTGGGCAAATTAGAAAAAAAGGTGCCCCCTAAAACACTTCCTGTGGGGAAGTTATAATATGCTGGATACTGTACTGCCATCTGCTGGAAAACTAAAGTACTGTAAAAATACACCATGATGTGTAGGATGTGGATGCCCTCAGAGGTCGTGCCTTTGTGCAGTGCACAACCTGCGGAACGGTATATGGCAGCCTTGAATATGGTTACCAGACAGAGGCAGAGCAAATGGATTAAGTGTTCATGAGACATTGGCAAGGCTGCAAAGGGGTGAGGGAAAGAGGAACACAAGGATTATGGAGACGGGAGATGGTGCTCAACAGGGACCTTACATCATGAATGCCTGATATAGGTGTCATCTGCCGCAAGCAAGATAAAGAAGCAAAACACTTCCTCAGCCCCAGGTTCGAATCTAGAAGCCAGCCCCATCCTAGCCCAAGGACTGTCTACATCTGAGATGACCTCATCGGAGAGAAAAACAGCAACCAATCATAGAGGAGCTCTGGCCATTGGGGCGGGGCCAACACGTCCGATCAATGGAAGCGTGGATGGAAAACCAGCTGATTGGTAGGGCGGGAGGGGGCACAGGAGGAGGCGGGGTCATGCAGAGAGCCAATCCAGAAAGAGGATGGATTTGGCCACTGAGAGGGAACCAGGCTGGAACATGCCGGGAGCACGTGGGTGACAAACTGACCAATGGGGCAAGACTTGGAAATGGACCACTTGGGGAATGCCTAGAAGCAGGTGGATGGAGACCACAGGGGCTCGAACCTGAGCGAGCTTCATCATCATGTGGGCGAACACGTGCAGGAATCCCACCACTGCGTCCCAAAGGCGGCTGTGCGCCAGGCTCTGCTGGTTCCCGGTGCAGGGACCCTGGGAGGCAGAGGGCCGTGTGAGCGGGAAAGGAATCCCCGAGAAGGGATCAGGGATCGCGATGCGGGACCCCCTCCCTTCCCACTTCCGCCCCAGGGGGAGCGCCCTACCTGGATGTACTCAGTGAGGCTGTTGAACACCTGCTTAGCCACGGACATGGCTTTGGAGAAGTTCCTCTTGCCCTGCTCTTCAATGACATCCTTGCCTGAGTAGTACCAGTAGAAGTCGCTGATGGATTCCTGAGGAGGGGGCGGGCAGGGTGTGAGGGGGTGCTGGGGCCGACCATGACCCTGCAGCCCCCGACCCAAGTCACATATGAGCCGTCTCACGTCCTCACCTGCAGCCGCAGGAGGTAGTCCACCGTGCAGATGATGATGTTAATAGTGGTCGTGTTCCCTGTCTGTGTCCGTAGGTAGTTCTGGAAATCTGGGGAGATGAAAAGTCATTTATCCAGCACCTCCCATGTGCTAGGGGAGATGAACAGTGGGTCATTTATTCATTTATGCAATACTCATGTGTTGAGTGCCTGTTGTATGCCAGAAGGCATATCATTATCAATTTATTTAATAACTGTGAAGTATTTACTATGTGTCAGAGAAAGAAGAATGATCATTTATTCATTTATCTAAAAATACTGGCCAGGTGGCTCATGCCTGTAATCCCAGCACTATGGGAGGTTGAGGTGGGAGGGATGCTTGAGGCCAGGAGTTTGAGACCAGCCTGGGCTGGTCTCAACAAAAAATTTAAAAATTGGCTGGACATGGTGGCTCACACCTATAGTTCCAGCTACCCAGGAGGCTGAGGTGGGACGATCACTTGAACCCAGGAAGTCAAGGCTGCAGTGAGCTGTGATCATGCCACAGTACTCCAACCTGGGCAACGGAGGGAGACCTTGTCAAAAAAAAAAAAAAATTCCCCATAAGGCCAGGGACTGTTTTCTTTTACTACTGTATCCCCAGAGCCTAGAATACTGCATGACACATAGTAAGAACGCAACAAATTTGTTGTAGCAAATAATATGTGACGATCTTAATCTTGTGAGCATGTATTATACACTCAATAAAATATGTTGAATAAATGAACAAGTGACCAATCCTTATGTTCCCTGGCCTTTAGCAGGTGCTCAATAAATATTTGTTGGATAAATGCATGAATATCCCCAGCACATAGTAGGAATTTGATAAAAATTGTTTGGAAACTAATGAGGGACTGAATCTCTATTTCTCCCTGCTACATAGCTGGTGCTGAAAATACATATTTGTTGGAAAAAACTGAATGAATGACCCACCACCACATTTGACACATAGTAGGCCCTCAATAATATTTTTATTTTTTGTATTTATTTTTTGAGACGGAGTTTCACTCTTGTTGCCTGAGCTGGAGTGCAGTGGCGTGATCTAGGCTCACTGCAACCTCTGCCTCCCGGGTTCAAGCAATTCTTCTGCCTCAGCCTCCCGAGTAGCTGGGGTTACAGGCATGCACCACCACGCTCGGTTAACTTTTTTGTATTTTTAGTTGAGATAGTGTTTCACCATATTGGCAAGGCTGGTCTCCAACTCCTGACCTTGTGATCCACCTGCCGTGGCCTCCCAAAGTGCTGGGATTACAGGCGTGAGCCACCACACCCGGTCAAGGAAATCCTTATTACATTGAGACCTGATAATATATGTTCAATCTGAAATTATATTCACCTATTCCCAAAACAGAAGTTTCGCATTGCCTTACTCTGTGCCATGCATTCTGTTCTTTTCTGTCCTGTACCGCTCTAGTTAACTACAAAAGAAGAAATGTGTGGTTCTCATCCTCTCAACCTTGGCTGCACATCAGAACAACCAGGAGGCTTTTAAAAATCCCAGGGCTCAGGCCCAACCCCAGATCAATTAAATTAGAATCTCTAGAGGCAAAATCTGGGCTTCAGTCTCTTTTAAAGCTCCCCAGGCATGCCAGTGTACAATTACGATGAGAACCTCTGCGTGAAACTGATTCATGAACGTCTGTCTGATGGGGCGGTTCCCACTATTTAAAAAACATCGTTCTATGGCAGCAAACTGTTAAAGCTGAGTGATGGGTAGTTGGAGGTTTATTATACTGTAGTATATGATTGGAGGTTTATTATACCGTAGAATATGATTGGAGGTTTATTATACTGTAGCATATGTTTTTTTTTTTTTTTTTTTTTTAAAGAGACAGGGTCTCCCTATGTTGCCCAGGCTGGTCTTGAACTCCTGGGTTCAGGTGATCCTCCTGCCTCAGCCTCCTAAAGTGCTGGGATTACAGGCATAAGCCACAGTGCCCAGCCATGTCCTTTTAAACGTTTATAGCAACATCATGTTGCACAGGAAGGTTTTCACAGCCCCTGAGAGTATTTTCGCCCCCAGTTTTTCTTTCCTCCTAACTTTTTTAGAGTCAGTTCACAATTGCTCTATCACAGTGGCTCGACAGAAGGCCCATTTTGCCTAGTTTCATGATATAGACAAAGCCTCCTCAAATATTCAAAATTTTGTAAGCAAAGGTACAGGTTTTCCCATCAACCCTGCTTTCTAACTCCTTTATTTGTCTTAATTTAAATTATTAAACTGTCTTAATTTAGATTGGACTATATGCAAAAATAAAAGATACACAGCTCCTGTTAAAAAAAAAATTCTGCCGACTGAAAACACCTGTTATAGACATGTGCAAATAAATGAAAGACAAACCTTTTGTCTGCTTTGAATAGCACTGACTCCTCAAGACATGCAAGGGGTCTGAGATTTGAAAGTTATTTCAAGCATCTGTTTGACTGGGTCACGAATTTAGGCAGAGGACTGGGTTGCAAATTTGTTGGGAGACAGCAATTCCTCTCATAACAACATTCTAATTTTCAAAACTTCATATTCCCGAGGAATAAAATGTATTTTAAACCCAAAGACTGATTCCATATTAGTTAAAATTAAAGAATGAAAATCTTAGTCCCAGCTGGGTGTGGTGGTTCACACCTGTAATCCCAGCATTTTAGGAGGCCAAGGCAGGAGGATCGCTTGAATCCAGGAGTTCGAGATCCCCTGAGCAACATAGTGAGATCTCGTCTCTAAAAAATAAAAGACTTAGCCAGCCATGGTGATGCATGCCTGTAGTCCTGGATACTCAGGAGGCTGAGGGGTAGATCACTTGAGCCCGGGAGGCAGAGGTTGTAGTGAGCTGTGATCACACCACTGCACTCCAGTCTGGGCGACAGAGTGAGACTCTGCAAAAAAAAAAAAAAAAAAAAAAAGGAGAAAGAAAATCTTAGTCCCATGGCACAAAGGTATTTAAT
This sequence comes from Papio anubis, assembly GCF_008728515.1. Lineage (NCBI taxonomy): Eukaryota > Metazoa > Chordata > Mammalia > Primates > Cercopithecidae > Papio > Papio anubis. The sequence goes on from NC_044995.1 coordinate 18,035,485, forward strand.
AAACCTTGAAAAACTGGTTGTGGACACAAGAGTTTTTGAAAATTCAAGACAAAGGGATCATGCTTTATCCTTTGTTGAAAGAAAAAGAATGAAGATTAAAGATATTTAGAAATCAGTTACCTTACAAAGCACTAACCAAGTAGGTGAAGGTTCTATGGTTCTATGGAAGTTAGATTACTAATTGCTCCAATTCTTGTCATGAAAGTTAATTTCCGGGTAGTCTGTGGTTTCCTAATCATCTGCTAAAGGTTATAACCACAATCTTGAGACTGTACATGTTTGTTATAGGAAATGGCATTGGGTAGAATGTTTTTTGTGCAGAATTTTGACTCTTCTGTAAAGTTGTAAACTAGGTTTGCGGCGTGAGACTGTATTTCTCATCACTGATGTTGTGTAATTAATTTGCTGTCATCTTCAATCTTGTTAAATTGGCTGAGCCACAACAAAACGGAACTCTTGCTTAAGATAGGAAAGAATCTGTCGGCCTTCATACAGATCTTTCCTCTGCAAAGATTTTACAAGCAAAATAAACAAACGATTCTAATAGATTTATTTTTAAATGCCAGGCAGTTTTTTCCTTTAGGTCTTTTCTGGACTTAAAGTACAGAAATCCACCACGTGTATTGAACTTTGGCAGCCACTGCAGACTGCCTGTGGGAAAATAGCGTGTGACAAATTGTCCATTTGAGCAAATTGATTTTTGGCCAAATTGGTTTTTGGCAGTTTGCTTTTGGGGAATTGGACTGGCCAGAGGAGATGAAGCGGAAGCAAAGTGGCTAGATTCCAGAAATTCCAGAGTTTTTTCTTTTTTAGAGGGAGTTTCGCTCTGTTGCCCAGGCCGGAGTGCAATGGTGTAATCTCGGCTCACTGCAACCTCCGTCTCATGGGTTCAAGCGATTCTCCTGCCTCAGCCTCCTGAGTAGGTAGGATTACAAGCACGTGCCACCACGCCTGCTATTTTTTTTTCTATTTTTAGTAGAGACGGGGTTTCACCATGTTGGCCAGGCTGGTCTCGAACTCCTGATCTCACCCGCCTTTGCCTCCCAAAGTGCTGGGATTACAGGTCTGAGTCACTGCGCCCGGCCTCCAGAGAGATTTTGAAGCTAGGTGGATCGACACTGGCTGGAGAGTGGCCATCATTGATCGCGGGAGGAGGGGATTGGACACTAACTCAGGTAACCCTTCTGTACCCGCCCCAAACCTCGGCTTCCCCTCCACCCCACACCCCTCCTCCTCACCATTATTGTGCCCCTCACAGAGCAATTGTAGGAATCGGAACAGGTCTTGTGTGAATTCATCATCCGCCATGACCTTCTCTCCTGGGTGGAAAGGAGGGGACAGGGCCCAGGAGGGGTCAGATGCGCCAAGACACAGCGCACACATGCACAAGGCCCATGCACACTGCACACGCATGCACAAAGCATGGGGGTGCTGGGAGGAGTAGCCGCCACTCCAAAGACACTGTGAGGGCCATGGGCATCCATGACGCCAGGTGGTCTTGACCTCAGAGCCCATGACATCAGCAGATGGAGACCCGAGGGGCCCTGAGTCATGAAGCTGAGGCCTCAAGTGTCTTTCTACATCAGTGCCCTCTGATGTCACCACTTGTGTTACATTCGGGAGTGTCTGCTGACCTAGCAGACATTCAGGCAGCTGGTGATTCCCTCAGCCCCCCTTCAGGCCGTGGAGGTTAATGGATTATGGGGGTTTGGGTCACCTTCACACAAACGCTCTGGGCAGGGGAAGATTGGGCTCGGATAAGGGATGGAGATTGAAAGCCAGCCAATTGGCCCAGATGCCTTGAAAGCAGCCAATCCAGGAGTAGCAGAAGGGAGGCGTGTAAACAAGGGCCAATCAGAATGGGCATCTGAAAGAAGCAAATCATGGTGGGCAGTAGGGGAGGAGGCTAGACCGCAAATGGGCCAACCAGAGCAGGCGCAGATGAGGCAGGCGCTGAGGGGGCAGGCGCACACCAATCAGAGTGGATGCCGGAGGCAACCAATTCGGTTGGTGGGTGGGAAACGCTGACCGACCAATCTGAGGTCGGGGCGCAAAGAGCAGAGTAGGTGGGAGTGGGGATCACTCCACACCGGGACTGCGAATCTGGGTCTGGAAGACCAACAATATCCAGCTGGAAAGAGATCTTTGCCGTGTTTTCTAGCTTCTGTTTTACACATGGGGAGAGTGAAGCTTAGGGAAGGTAAGAGGCTTGTTCACAGGCCCATGTATTCTCAGTGGCTGGTCTGGGGCCTGAATCATGCTCCCCAGACTCCTGATCTCCAGGTTTTGCACTGGCAGGGCGCACCTGCCGAAGTCCCTCCCTCCCCTCCACGTCCCAGATCCTCAGCCCCCAGGTGGAGGGGCGGACGGGGTTAGGAGGGGTGGGTGGCAGCAGCACAGCACAGGGGTGGGCTGGGGGAATTACCGTTCTGGCGATTGATGACTGGGGCAGCCAACAGGATGGGAGGAGGAAGCAGGAGAAAAGAGAGAAAAAGAGAGAGGGAGACAGAGACCGCAAACACACACAATGACAGTCAGGGACAAAGACACAGAAAGACACACACAGAGAGAGGAACAACCCACAGAGAGAAAGGCAGAGTGATAAGGAGACAGAAGGAAGTAGATTAGCAAGGAAGGGGATAGGAAATGAGGGTAAAAGCAGAGGGAATGAAAGAAGAGGATGGAGAGGGAGAGAGAGAGATGAAGACGTAGAGGTGGAAAGGCCGGAGCGAGGATCAGGGTAGAAAGGTTAGACACGTCACAACACGGCAAAGAGGAGACGTGATTAACCCGGATTAGGGACATTAATAAGAGAACAGCAACCAGGGCGTGACATTTGGGGCACGTGGAGGGTGGGGTACGTGTGGTGATGGGTGAGAACACAAGACAGAATGACTTCTGGTCGGCGGGGGGAGGTGGGTGGTGGACATGGGTAGGGAGACCCCGGGGGGATGGAGGCGGTGGGACTGGGGGACCACAGCAGAGGGAGGGACCCAAGGGAGCCCTTGGGAACCAGTGTCTTCGAGGAAGGGAGCTTTGGGCAATGGTGGGTGGGGGTGGGTGGCGGGAATCCCAAAAGAAGATGTCCCAGGGAGAGGGAAGCCCAAGGGAGGGCCTCACCAGTGCCATCCTCGTTCACCATGCCCAGCCCCTCGGCCTTGTTCTGTCTCTCAAAGGCATTGAGATCCAGTACGCTGAGGAAAAGAAAGGAAAAACGGGGGTGGATGTGATGAAGCCTCTGCCCTCCTCTCTTCCAGGGCCTGGCAGCTCCCAACCATGGTAGGCTGGAGAGCCACAGTATATCATGTATGCGCTGAAATCAAGAGGAAGCAGAAATGAAGAGTTGGCAGAAGCTAGGACATAAGGTAGGGCCAGGATGAACCATGTGCAAGCTGAAATAACGAAGAGCCAGAAACCATCCATTTAGCAAAAGCTGCAGAGGGTAGGAAAAGTCAGCCAGCAGCAAGAGACGAATAAAGGCAGACAACAGTAGAGGCATATTAAGAGGGGTCATTAGAGAGCTCCTAAATCTCCCTGTCAAGTTCCCCTTGAGTTCTCAAGTTTTTGGTTCCACTGTCTGGAATCCATAATCAACTCATTCTTCAAGCCTATGACATTTTGCCTTCCTTATTGTTCTACATTAATTCTTATAATAAATTCCCTGTTATTTGAGTGATTCTGAGTGAGTCTCTTTCCCTGGACTGAAAGAGCAGAATCTGAACCGGAAATGGTACCAGGAGTGGGGTGGCAGTGGTACCAAACAGAGCTTAACAAGAAGAGGTCCACTCGAACCTACCTGCATGTTTGCATCAGTGCCTGGATACTCTGGAAGAAGCCAACTTCCTTCTTGTCCTTAAGATAATCCAGCATTTTCTGCAGAGGGGGAGGCAGGGGAGGAGGAACTGGGAGTCACACAAGAACCTCCCACCCCTCTTTGCCTTCCTCTGAAGTCCCTTTGCCTCTGTTACCTGCTGGACCTCAGCATTGCCTCCATTGAGGATGGAGATGCCCAGCTTCAGGGTGGAGGACACCATGGCACCTGTCTCTCCTGGAGGGAGTGGGAGACAAAAGATGGCCCACCCAGTTGGAAGGCAGTGTGTTCCAGCCAACAGAAAACAGCCATCCCAAGGGATGTGAGAAAGGGGATGTAAGAGTGTGCCAAGGTGTGCATGCAGGGGTGATTGTGACTGAAGGATGAGTGAGAAATTGCAAGGCAGGTATGCAAGGGGAAGCTGCAAGGGCTGGGGTGTGCGTGCAAACCACAGGCATGGAGGGGTGGCAAATGGGTCCGCAGGAAATGGGTGAGCCGGGAAGAGTGAGGATAGGATGAGTGCACTCGGAAGAGCCCAATGAACATGTGAGGGGCACCTTTGCAGGCACTGATCATCTGCAGCACCATCTCGGCTGCCCCCCGGGTGTGCAGCCGTGCTTGCTGGTATAGGAGCCGCTGCTTCTCCATCTCTTTCTCCTGGGCAGGGAGGCAGACCCATGGGGGCAAGTTCAGGCTTTCCAGCCCAGCCTTTCCCCCTCACATTCTCACTTCCACCCTCCCTGTTCCAGCCACATCCACAACTCACTCCTTTAACCGTGAGCTCCTTCCATCCCCTGGGGCTCACACCCTTGATATAGCTCCTGTACCTAGCATGGGGCTAGGCATAGGGCAAAATCTACATAAATCAGAGCTGGGCATGCAGCAGTCTTAACCTGGGTCCATGGGCCTCCAGGCCATCTGTGAACTTGGATGATGAAAAGTTATATTTTTATGTTTTCCATCCTTTAACAGAAAAGTAGCATTTCCTTCCTTTATGGATGAAACCATAAATCACAGCAATATTAGCAAAACCTGTGGTTTTGTCACCAATAAAAATCACAGATGTGGCCAGGCGCAGTGGCTCACGCCTGTAATCCCAGCACTTTGGGAGGCTGGGGCGGGGAGATCACGAGGTCAGGAGGTCAAGACCATCCTGGCTGACAGGGTGAAACCCCGCCTCTACTAAAAATACAAAAAATTAGTTGGGCGTGGTGGCGGGTGCCTTTAGTCCCAGCTACTTGGGAGGCTGAGGCAGGAGAATCGCTTCAACCAGGGAGGCGGAGCTTGCAGTGAGCCGAGATCGCACCACTGCACTCCAGCCTGGGCGATAGAGCCAGACTCTGTCTCAAAAAAAAAAAAAAAAAATTCACAGATGTTTCCATACCACATTATTATTAATGTATATTCCATATCACATTATTACTGCAGAATTAGAACCATTTCCTATTGAAATTCTGCTCTTTTGGTCCAGGAAGAGAGATTCACAATGGCCCAAAGATGTCTTTAAATATCACTTATGTTCATCACTACTTCTCAATTATAGTAGCTGCTGGATCCATTATTAGATCTTTTTTTTTTTTTTGAGATGGAGTCTCACTCTGTCACCCAGGCTGGAGTGCAATGGCGTGATCTCGGCTCACTGCAACCTCCACCTCGTGGATTCAAGCTATTCTCTTGCCTCAGCCTCCTGAGTAGCTGGGATTACAGGCACATGCCACCATGTCCAGCTAATTTTTGTATTTTTAGTAGAGACGGGGTCTCACCATGTTGGCCAGGCCGGTCTTGAACTCCTGGACTCAGGTGATCCACCCGCCTTGGCCTCCCAAAGTGCTGGGATTACAGGTGTGAGCCACCGCGCCCCGCCTTAGATCTTATTTGATAGATTAACAACGTACAAGTACTACTGGATCACAAATTCATTTTTAAAATATTTTGATAGCTATTCAATACTTGTTTCCTCTGCTATGAATTCATTTTATACATTTAAAAACATGATCCTGAGAAAGTCTTCACCAGGTGCCAGAAGGGACTCTGGCACAGAAACAGTTCAGAAAACTATGACGTAAATGCTTGCTGACTGTCTCAATGAATGAATGGATCAGTGAATTGCACGTTTCCTAGCTCTTTCTTGCTGCCTGGCCTTGGCATATACTATCCTCCCTACGTGGAACATTTTTCTCTTTGTCTTCAACTGGCAGGCTCCTTTTATGCTTCTGCTCAGAAGTCCCCTCCTCCGAGAAGCCCTCCCTGATACCTTTTCCTGCAGGCCGGGTCAGGCACCTTGCTTGGGCTGCTGTATCCCCGCAAGATTCCCCCATAATCATCCCAGCCCTCACCCCTCTGCCTGAGCTTCCCCCATGACCATGGTGCACACCCTGTGGTGTTAGTTTGGCTGGTGTTATCTGTCTCCCCAGTGGACTGACTTGGTCACTGTTGTGTCCCCAGAGCTTTGCTGAACGAATGGGAGATGACTGCAGTCAGGGTCCCCCATCCCTTCCCTCCAGGACCTCCTGAGCCCACCTACCTCAAAGGAGACCTCAACCTCCTCTTCACCTTCGCCGTTCTCCCCTCCCTCCTCCAGGTGGCAGCTCTGGGGAGGGGGCATCAGTTAAGGGATGAACAAAGCAGACCCCTCCATCCCGCCCCAGCCCTTTTTGTGGACAAGCACTGCAGGTGGGGAGAGGGAAACCTGCCCCAGATGAGGTGGGTGGGGCCTCACCTTTGCCATGATATCAGCATAGGCCATGTACAGGTAATCCTCGTCCAGTTTGCTGGGGAAGTAAGCAGGGGAGTGGTCAGGACCTGGTGGAGAGGACCCCCGTCTCATAAGAGCTTCTGGGCTGGGCACGGTGGCTCATGACTGTAATCCCAACACTCTGGGAGGCTGAGGCGGGCAGATCACTTGAGGTCAGGAGTTTGAAATGAACCTAGCCAACATGGTGAAACCCCATCTCTACTAAAAGTACAAAAAAATTAGCTGGGCGTGATGGTGTTTGCCTATAATCCCAGCTACTCCGGAGGCTGAGGCAGGAGAATTGCTTGAACCCAGGAGGCAGACGTTGCAGTGAGCTGACATTGCACCACTGCACTCCAGTCTGGGTGAAAGAGCAAGACTCCATCTCCAAAAAAAAAAAAAAAAAGAGCTTCTGGTTTCCTTTGGAGGGCCAACCCTACCCATACTCAGGCTGTGTGGCTCAGGTGGCTGGAGTGGCCATTGCCAGGGTGGCTTATGACACATGCATGGCCGATGAGGACTTTTATCTGTGTGGCCACGATGACAGGTAAGAAATGGTCATGTTGTCCATGCTGTCCAGTAAAATCCATTCTGGGAGTTGTTGTTTTGTTTGTTTATTTTGTTTTTGAGGCAGGGTCTTGCTCTGTTGGCCAGGCTGGAGTGCAGTGGTACAATCAAGGCTTACTGCAGCCTTGACCTCCCAGGCTCAAGTGATCCTCCCACCTCAGCCTCCTGAGTACCTGGGACTATAGGCACATACCACCACACCTGGCTAATTTTTCTATTTTTTGTAGAGATGGGGTCTTGCTATGTTGCCCAAGCTGGTCTCGAACTCCTGGCCTCCCAAAGTACTGGGATTAAGGGCATGAGCCACCACACCTGGCCCATTCAGTGAGGTTTGCTGGAGCTAATGGCGGAGGCACTACCCTTCCACTGGGGATGCTAAAATGGAGTGATGGAAGGCTGGAGCTCCCAGGGCCCTCTTGCCACGTGTCAGCCCAATAACAAGTATGGCCAATCCCTTTCTGCTTGGGTCTCCTGTACAATGGCCAACACCTGCTGAGTGTTTACACGAACACCATGTCAGTGCCTGTTCTAGGTGCCTTGTATATATTAACAAACTGACCCTCACAGTCATTCAGTTGGGTGGGTATGTTACTAGCCCTATTTTATAGGTGGGGGAACTAAGATACAAAGACCCTTCTTCGGCTGGGGTCACACAGCTTGCACTGGGACTCAACCTGGATGGCCAAACTCCAGAGACATTGCTCTCCCACAGGATGCAAAATGGGACACTCAAATTCTTCATCACCTTGCAGCCCGAGATGGCCTCCTGTCAGAATTTCTGGCCAATGAGATCTGTGTGGAAGCCCACCAGAGAGATAAAGAGACCAAAGATCTCTTGGATAAAGAGACCAAAGAAGGCTGGGTGCGGTGGCTCACGCCTGTAATCCTAGCACTTTGGGAGGCTGAGGTGGGCGGATCACCTGAGGTCAGGAGTTTGAGACCAGCCTGGACGACATGGTGAAATCCCGTCTCTACTAAAAATAAAAATAAAAAAAAAAAAAGAAGAAAGAAAAATAGCTGGGCACGGTGGCATGCACCTGTAATCCCAGCTACTCTGAAGGCTGAGGCAGAAGAATCGCTTGAACCGGAAGATGGAGGTTGTCGTGAGCCAAGATCATGCCACTGCACTCCAGCCTGGGCAACAAGAGCAAAACTCCGTCTCAAAAAAAAAAAAAAAAAAAAAAAAAGAGAGAGAGAGACCAAAGATCTTGCTAAGGGTGAAGAGTGGGGAGCCTTTCTCCTTCTTTCTGCCTGGCATGTGGCCGTGATGCCTGGAAGTGCAGCATCTACCCAGGACTACAGACAGAAGCTCAGAAAGGCAGAGCAGAAAGCTAGAAAAACCCTGGGCCCCTGTCAGTGTCCCTGTGCCACTGCCCAGTCCTGAAGTCTTTAGCTCTTGACTTCACGTTATATAAGAAAAATAAACCCTTGCCAGGCGTGGTGGCTCACGCCTGTAACCCCAACACTTTGGGAGGCTGAGTGGGGAGGATTGCTTGAGCTCAGGAGTTTGAGACCAGCCTGGGCAACATAGTGAGACCACCATCTCTACCAAAAAAAAAAAAAAAAATAGCCAGGCATGGAGGCACATGCCTGTAGTCCCAGCTACTCAGCAGGCTGAGGCAGGAGGATCTCTTGAGGCCGGGGTGATGTGAAGTGGGGGGGTCTGAGCTGCAGTGAGCTATGATATGACTCTGCATTCCAGCCTGGGCAAGAGAGCAAGACTGTCTCAAAAAATAAGCCAGGTGCAGTGGCTCACGCCTGTAGTCCCAGCACTTTGGGAGGCCGAGGCGGGAGGATCACTTGAGGTCAGGAGTTTGAGACAAGCATGGCCAACATGGTGGGAACCCATCTCTACTAAAAATACAAAAATTAGCTGGGTGTGGCAGTGGGCGCCTGTAATCCCACTTGCTTGAACCTGGGAGGCGGAGGTTGCAGTGAGCTGAGATTGTGCCACTGCACTCCAGGCTGGGTGACAGAGTGAGACTCCATCTCAAAAAATAAATAAATAAATAAATAAAGAAAAGAAAACAAAATGAAAAATAAATCCCTGTGCCTTCATTCCTTTATCCACACAAAGGAGCTGCAATAATCCGTCTCACAGTGTGGTGGTGAAGTGAGAGGATATAGATGTCACCGCTTAGCTTGGTGCCTGACACATAAACAGCATTTGATGAATGGCTGCCTGCTACTGTCAGCAGTAGCAGCAGCAGCTGCGCCATCTGCATCACAATTATTTATTACTAAGCCTGTCATTAGCCCACATGAAGCCTTTGAGGGAATTAGAGAAAGCTCCCCCACTACTTCTGTCTGTTGGAAATCTGTCCTACATATGGATTTTTTTCATAATATACTGATTTTATTTGAGCAAGACACTTTCTTCTAGAAAAGCCTAGTTAGTCTACATTGTCTGTGATGTGAACCCCTCAGAGATGCCCTTGTGAACTGTTCAGCCATGCAACGGTGTATGGTGGCTGTGCCTGTCCTAACAAAGTGACATTTATGTTTCTCTTCTTTTCTTTTTGAGACAGAGTCTCACTCTGTTGCCCAGGCTGGAGTGCAATGGTATGATCTTGGCTCACTGCAACCTCTGCCTCCTGGGTTCAAGCGATTCTCCTGCCTCAGCCTCCTGAGTGGATGGGATTACAAGTGCCCACCACCAAACCTGGCTATTTATTGTATTTTTGTAGAAACGGGGTTTCTCCATGTTGGCCAGGCTGGTCTTGAACTCCTGGGCTCAAGTGAGCGCCTGCCTCGGCCTCCCAGAGTGCTGGGACTATAGGCGTGAGCCACTGTGCCTGGCCGGCAAAGTGACATTTAAAGATCTGTCTGTCCTGGGCCTCCCCAGGACCTGGAGGGCCTCTCCTGGAACATAGGGAGGCTGCTGGGCTGGAGTTGGGGGTGGCCAGGTACCCCTCTTTCCCAGGACCTTGGGGGCATTTCTGGGGCCCTAGGAAGAGTCCTCACCTCTTTTCCGTCAGGGCAGTGCGGCTGAAGTGCAGGACCAACTGGTGCAGGGGGTCTGGCTTCTTTTCTTCCACCTCTTCCTCCTCCTCCTCCTGCTCCCCAGCTTTCTGGGGGGAGAGCAGAGGCTTGGGGAGAGTGTTTCTAGAGTCCCTTTCTATCACCTCCCCCATGTCCCTGTTGGTCTGGATTTTTTTTCTCTTTTCCCACATTCTGCGCCCTACTTTGGTACTACTCAAGCCAGGAGCTGGCATTTCTATACCCCTTGATGTGGAGCGCGACCCCTGGAGGTGTACCAAGGGTGGCCTCCACCCCTAGCTCTATCCAGCTGGCCCCCCACTCCCCCAGGCGGGCCCCAGCTCACTGAAAGGTCATCTATCATGCGGTCCTCAAAACTGTGGTCTTCGGTCAGGATCCATGCAGCCTTGTAGCTCTCCAGGAACATGTTACATGCCCGGTGCCTGCAGGGGAGAGGTGTGACGTCACTGGGACGCGCTCTCCTCCATGCCTCCCGACCTCCCATGCGCCTGCAGCCCCCAGCCATCCCCAAGGCGCCATCACGTTGGCCCTCCATTTTCCAGACTCTCCAGCCACCCTTTCTCCGCGGCCCTTCACGCTCCCTTTGTCTCTGGGGGCCTTACGTGGGCAGGTTGTACAGGGGCGTCATACGGAAACAGGCCACGACTGCCCGCCGGCGCTGCTTGGACAAAAGCTTGTGCCACACGGCCTTCTTAGACTTGTAAGGGTGCTCGGTCTGGGGAGGGGATAGCGGGACAGTCACATCCCCAGATCCTGCCCCTCTCACTCCAAGCCCTGGATGAAACTGCTCAGCTGTGCCCAAGTCCATATTTAGGTACGACACATGGCAGAAGGAAAACCTTGTCTCCACCAACAGAGTCAGGGTCCTGACTCCGCCTCCAGACCTAAGTTTCCATCCTAGGCCTGGTTCCACAGAGCCAGGACCACGACCCAGGCCACGACCAATTCTACGACCCACCCAAGGCCCTGCCCATGAACTCAACGCTTCTCCTCTAGGCCCCACCCCTAGATCTAAAATTCTGCCCCTTCCCCGTCCCGCCCCCAGATGCAAGATTAAGCAGCAGACCCCTCCCCCGATCCATTCTAAGGCTCACCGTAAACTCCAGGATCCACCTCCTGCCCCGCCCCAAAACTTAATAGTCATCTCCAGACCCCACCCACATTCTTAAAGCCCCTCCCCCCTGCCAGGCTCCGCCCAGAGACCCAGCAGAAAGACCCCTCCGGCCCCACCCACCTGGTCCAGGTAGTAGAGCACGGCTGACACTTCCTGGACTCTGCGCACGATTTTCTCGGGGTCGTCGGCGTCCTCCTCACGACCTGGGACGCCCCGGTACAGGGCCATCTGCCAGCGCAGAGACGGGGAGCCTTCGACCTGAGAGGAGGAAGGAGGGGTCGCCGGTGTGAGGGACCCTCCGCACAGGGTCGGCCGGATGTCCTCTTTCCGCTTTTGGGAGCACTCAGTGGGTGAGTGCATGTTGAGGCCTTTCTTCTTCATCATTTTGTTTTGAGACGGAGCCTCGCCCCGTCACCCAGGCTGGAGGGCAGTGGTGCGATCTCGGCTCACTGCAACCTCTGCCTCCTGGGCTCCAGCGATTCTCCTGCCTCAGCCTCCCCAGCAGCCAGGACTACAGGCACCCACTACCACACCCGTCTAATTTTGTACTTTTAGTAGAGAGACGGGGTTTCGCCGTGTTGGCCAGGCTGCTCTCGAACTCCTAACCTCAGGTGATCTGCCCGCTTTGACCTTCCAAAGTGTTGGTATTACAGGCGTGAGCCATTGTGCTGGGCCTAATTGTTGTATTTTTAGTAGAAACATGGTTTCGCCATGTTGGCCAGGCTGGTCTCAAACTCCTGACCTTTGAGGTCTTTCTTCGATGCCTGGTCTTTGGTAAATGCTCAAACCTTCGCTAATATTGTGGTTATTATTCTGACTTGCTTCTTTTGCTTGCAGAGAAAGGAGGCATACCTTTCCCTGAAGGTGAAGGTTGTTGTTCAGAAATTCCCGGACCTCCTCATCTGTGTCTTTCTGGGGAGACAGGGCCAGGCTGGGTCACTCTGGAGGTCCTAGCCTCCTTCCTGACCCACAGCCCTTTCCTTCCAGGCCCAGTACCCCAGGAACTGAAGGGGTTTTTCTTGGGGCGGAGGGTCTGAGAGAAACAAAAGGATGCAGAGGTAGACAGGGGTTGGAAGGGGTCCTAGAGGGGCCAGAGGGTCACAGAGTCACCTTGAAGATACAGTAAGGATTCGAGGGGCCTCGTGGGGGGTTGGGAAGAGGCAGAGGGTGACAAGAGGATTTCATCAAAGGTCAAATACGGCCAAAGAGGGATGATTGGGGGTCAGAGTAGGGCAGGGAGTCTTTGAAGATCATAAGGGGTCAGCAGAGGTCACGGGGGGTCAGATAGGTCAACCGAGTCATTGGTTACACAGGGGCCAAAGGGGGCATCAGCAGGGTGGGGGTTCACTGGGGTTCCAGGATGGGGAGCCCTCAAGGACCAAGGTGAGGGGTCCATGGGACCCTGGAGGGCTCTCTGGGGTCCTGGCAGGACTCAGCAGTCCTGGGAGGTGCTTGAGGTCCTGACAGAAGTGGTGTCCTGGTGGTAGCAGGGTAGCAACTGGGTGGTCTTTAGGGGCCAAGGGTTAGTAGGTTGTCAGGGTGTTGGTGTAGTCCTAGGGGTAGGGCTATAGGGGTCTTGGGACAGAATCCTGGGAGGGTTCTTTAGGGCCCCTGAAGCTGGAAAGGATCGGACAGGAGGGAGATTGTCCTTGTTGTCCCATACAAGGGGTAAGTGGGGTCCCGGGAGGCCGCCTCGACATCCCAGTGAGCTTAAGAGGTTCTAGGGCCCGGGTCCTTTGGTCTCCAGGACACCTGAGACCTCAGAAGTTTGGGTGCAGTCCTGGGGATGGGGCTCATGGATCCTGGGGAGTTACTCAGGGTCACAGGGGCTCCCTGAGCCCCTGAGAGTTCTTGGGGGCTTAACTGGGCATCAACAGGGCCCAGGGGGAGGCGTCAGCCGGGTCCTGAAGGAAAGGGATGGTGAGCCGAGGGCTCGGGGGAACCCAGACATTCAGTCTTGGCGGGGAGGGAAGGAGGGGTCATGAGGGTCTCAATAGGTCCCAAGGGGCTTGAAGGGGCCTTGGTGGCGGGTTCAGAGGAGTCTCGGGGGCTCATCTTGTTGGGAGGACTCTCAGGATCTCAGCAGGTGTGGCATGGTCCAGTAGTGGAGGCGGCGGGGTCCTGCAGTCCTCATGGGGGTCCCAGGGGTCCTAGAACTTTTCTAGGTTTCAGTGGGGTTTCAGTGAGGGCCCTTAGGTCTGTGGTGCCCTGGCAATATCTTGAGTGGGGTCCTCAGGGCATCCCAGAGGGCCCAGTGAGTCCTCAGGGTCCTGGAAAAGAACTCAGTAGGGTCTGAAGAGAAGGCTCCCAGGGACCCGGGGGGCTCAGTGGGATCCTGGTTGTCCCCTAGGGTCCCAGGGGCTCAGTGGGTGCCGGGCGGGATCCTGGAAGTTTCCAAGGACGGGGCTGGGCAGGCACCAGGGCGTAGCGGGTCTTGGCCAGCGTGATGAGGTCCTGGTCGGTGGGCGCGCACATGTTCAGGCCGATGGGCAGCATCTTCTTCAGCGTGGCCACGATCAGCGACGTCTGCACGGAGTACCGGTCCCCGCGGCGCTTCTTCTTCGTGCGTTCCTGGTCCGAGCCACCGGACTGTGGGGACACAGGGCTCAGCACCAGCCCAAGCCCCAATCCCAATCCCGCCCCAGCCTGCAGCCATCATCCACACCCCAGGCTCCAGTCTGGACAGCAGGCGCTCCCTCCCCAATGGCCAAGGACACCTCAATTCCACCCCAGCCTTGCTGACCCTACACTTCAGGCCTGCAGCCGTGACTGGAGACCCTCCAGACCCAAGCCCACAACCCAAATTCCCAGTTGCTTGCTTTTTAAACAAATGTATGTTTAGAGATGGTGTCTTGCCATGTTGCCCAGGCTGGACTTGAATTCCTGGGTTCAAGTGATCCTCCTGCCTCAGCCTCCCAAATAACTGGGACTATGGGCACACACCACCGTGCCTGCCTGGCTCCAATTTCTAACCCAGGCCCATCCAGATTTTCCCCAATTCTGGGCCTATCTCAACTTCTAGCAGTCATCTTCCAGAATCCCCTAGGAACCCCAGTACAACACCCCGTCCACAGCATGCACAACCCCACACTTCACATCCCAAGACCGAGTTCTCAAGAATGAAACAAAGATGCAGGCCCACAAAGAGTTCAAGAGACAAGAGAAGTTGCAAGAAAAAGACACTGAGAGACTGAAAAAGACAAGGAGACAGGAAGACCAAAGATGCAAGACACATCCAGAAAGACCTGGAAGCAGAGACACGGGGCACAGAGTCCCACAGCCGTGTTCTGGAGCCTTGGGTGCAGACCCGGGGCCAGGGCCACCTCAGTCATGCCAACGAGAAGCCCCGATGACAAGCTTTGGGCAGAGCCACATCCACGCTGGCTGGCAACTTTGAGCATGACCCCTGTGCCAGGCACTGCTGCAGGCTACACATGCAGCTTCTCCCTGAGTCCTCGCAGAGCCCTGGGGTGGGGGCCGCTGGCTGGATGCCCTCAGAGGCTCAAAAGGATGACCCTTGGCCAAGGTCACACAGCTGACTATCAAGACAGGATTCTAACCCTAGTCCATATAGTCCAGAGCCCAAGCCTTAAACCACTGCACGGTGAGGGTGCTGCCCCCTCCCCAACCATGCGCCGCGTGCCTCTCCCACCCCATTACCCTCGACCTCAGCCCAAGATGCTTTGGTAAAAGCTGAGAGGTGCTCTTTTTTTCTTTTCTTTTTTTTTTCAGAACAAAAGTCCAAAAAAGAAAAAAAAGAAAGACAGAAAAGAAAAGAGAAAAGAAAAGAAGTCAAATTGCCAAAAGCCGAGGGTTGGGATGGGAATGGATGGGGGTGGTGGGGAGGCAAGGGAACGGAAGGAGGATGGGTGGGGGCTGGGAGTGGAGGACAGGGGTGAGGAACAGAAGCAGGGGTTTTCTCGGGGTGGGGAGTGCAGAGG
Organism: Papio anubis; assembly: GCF_008728515.1. Taxonomy (NCBI): domain Eukaryota; kingdom Metazoa; phylum Chordata; class Mammalia; order Primates; family Cercopithecidae; genus Papio; species Papio anubis. The sequence continues at coordinate 18,050,652 of NC_044995.1, forward strand.
CTGGGGGAAGAGGGCATTAGCCAAGAGACATGCGGAAGGTCCCAGATGTGGGGCTGACCTGTGTATCTCCCGCCTGCTCCACCGGACCGCAGACAGAGACAAGAAGGGTTACCCCAGCCCCGCAGAGAAGCCCAGGCCCAACTCCAACTTGCCACCACCCCACCTCCTCTGCCCCACCTGCCATGTATTCTCTAGCTGGGCATTTCCAGGCCTTGGCTTGGGGTAGGGGTCATTTTTGGGACCTGAGGAGGGCAGTTCTGAGAAGGATAGGGAGGAAAGCAGGAGATGGGGTAATGGGGAGAGGAAGAAAGAAATGGAAGAGGGGGAAAATGGGGAGGAGGAGGGTGATGGGAGGAGGGAGAGGCTTGGAGAAGAAGCAAATGGACAGGAGGGAGATGGGAGGAGGGAGAAGATCCAGGAGGAGGAAGGAGACAGGAATGAGTGAAGAGGGAGCTGGGGAGGAGGAGGGAGATGGGAGGAGGGAGAAGATCCAGGAGGAGGAAGGAGACAGGAATGAATGAAGAGGGAGATGGGGAGGAGGAGGGAGATGGGAGGAGGGAGAAGATACAGGAGGAGGAAGGAGCTGGGGAACAAGGGAGAGAAGGTAACAGGGGCTGCTCTGAGGGCTGCAGGGAATGCGCCCAGGACAGGCTGGCTGGGTGAGGACAGGCCAGGTAGGAAACCCTAGAGGGTGCTCCCGCCCTCTCTGCCAAGTGCTCCTCCCAGAACCAAGCCCCCACCTTAGCCATTTTGCTCTTGTTGTCCGCAGTCAGGAAGGACATGTTGTTGATCTCGTTCTGGACCACAAAGTTCTGCTCCTCGCGCTTGAAGTTCTGATGGGGGAAGCAGTGTTGGAGACCGGAGAGGTGAAGGCAGGCGCCTGTGGGCTGTGGCTCCTCTGGTGGTGGGGAGGGCGGTTGGGGTGGGCACTCACATGGGACTTGGACCAGTAGATGAAGATCTCGCCCACCATCCTGAACAGCTCCTCCGCGCTGGGATTCGGCTCCGTCAGCCACTGTGCCCTGAGGTCAGCGGAGGGGAGGTGAGGGAGGGGGTGGAGATCCCAGGGAAGGGGGCTGCCCAAAGAGAGATCTTGGAGGAGGAGATGGGGACCAGGAGACATCCAGTCAGAGGGATGGGGTTTCTAGGGTCTTCTGGCCATTCAGGTGAACATTTAATTCTTTTTTCTCTGGCTCAGCCTCCTGAGTAAGTGGGACTACAGGTGCCCGACACCATGCCCAGCTAATATCTGTATTTTTAGTAGAGACAGGGTTTCACCATGTTGGCCAGGCTGGTCTCGAACTCCTGACCTCAGGTGATCCACCCCTCCTCGGTCTCCCAAAGTGCTGGGATTACAGGCGTGAGCCACCGTGCCCAACTGAACATTTAAAATGTTTTAATGATCCATTCTCTCTCTCTCTCTCTCTGAGACAGGGTCTCGATCTGCCAGGCTGGAGTACAGTGATGCGATCTCCGCTCACTGCAACCTCGACCTCCCAGGCTTAAGCGATCCTCCCATTTCAGCCTTCTTGAGTAGCTGGGACTACAGGTGCATGTCACCATGCCCATGCCTGGCTAATTTTTATTTTACTTTTTGTAGCAAGGGGGTCTCCCTAGGTTGCCCAGGCCAGTCTTGAACTCCTGGGCTCAAGAGATCCTCTTTCCCTGGCCTCTCAAAGTGCTGGGATTACAGGTGTGGGCCACCTTGCCTGGCCTGACTATTCCTTTTTTAAAAACTTTCTCTTTGTCTAAACTTTTCATTGAAATACATAAATATAATATGTATACATGCAATACACACACACGATACATACATATGTATTATATAACCTACATATTAAGAAGTATCGTCTTGATTAATTATCACAAAGTGAACACACTTGTGTAGCCACCACCAAAGTCAAGAAATAGGACATTTGTGGTCCCTGGAAGTACCATCATGGCCCCTCCCAGCCACTCCCTCTTCCTCCTCCTAAAAAATGATCCTTATTCTAACTTCTAGGCTAAAAACTGTTTTAAAAAATTTCTTTCTTTCTTTCTTTCTTTTTTGAGACAGAGTCTCGCTCTGTCGCCCAGGCTGGAGTACAGTGGTGTGATCTCGGCTCACTGCAACCTCCGCCTCCCAGGTTCAAGCGATTCTCCTGCCTCAGCCTCCCAGTCAGGAGCACTTAGCTGGGACTACAGGTACGCGCCACCACGCCCAGCTAATTTTTGTATTTTTAGTAGAGACAGGGTTTTGCCATGTTGCCCAGGCTGGTCTCAAACTCCTGAGCTCAGGTGATCCACCTGCTTTGGCCTCCCAAAGTGTTGGGATTACAGGCGTGAACCACCGCACCCAGCCATAAAATTTCTTTTTTTGGGGGACAGAGTCAGAATCTAAGTAGGTTCACATATTTTATTTATTTACTTGTATTAAAGAAAAAAACCCTTATTGAGACAGGATCTGTCTCTGTTGCCCAGGCTGGAGCACAGTGGTGTGATCACAGTTCACTGCAGCTTTGACCTCCTGGGCTCAAACCATCCTCCCACCTCAGCCTCCCAGTCCCAGCCTGAGGCCAGGACTACAGGTGTGTGGCACCACGCCTGACTAATTTTTGTATGTTTTCTTTTTTTGTAGAGACAGGGTCTAGCCATGTTGCCTAGGCTGGTCTCAAACTCCTGAACTCAAGTGATCCTCCTGCCTCAGCCTCCCAAAGTGCTGGGATTACAGTTGTGAGCCACTGCCCCCGGCCCCAGACTTATTTTTATCTGCTCGTGAACATTAAAGAGATGGTGTAATTTGTAGTTTATTTCTTGGTTTTCTGGCTTCTTTCATTCCACCTAACATTTGTGAAAGCCAATCACATTCTGTGTAGAAAGAACTTGTTCACTCCCACTGCCATGGGGTCTTCCATTGTATGAAGAAACCACAATTTGTTCATATTTACTGAGTTAAAAATGGAACTATATCCAACAGCAGAGAATGTCACACGACCACCAAGACAAAAGGGGTGAATCTATATGTCTTTTTTTTTTTTTTTTTTGAGATGGAGCCTCGCTCTGTTCCCAGGTTGGAGTGCACTGACACGATCTCAGCTCAGTGCAATCTTCGCCTCCCAGGCTCAGGCGTTTCTTCTGCCTCAGCCTCTGGAGTAGCTGGGATTACAAGCCTGCGTCACTACGCCTGGCTAATTTTTGTATTCATAATAGAGACAGAGTTTTGCCATGTTGGTCAGGCTGGTCTCAAACGCCTGACCTCAGGTGACCCACCCGCCTCGGCCTCCCAAGGCGATTACAGGCATAAGCCACCACACCCGGCCTATATGTCTTTCATGGTGTATTGTTATGTTAAAAAAAAAATCACAGCCAGGTGTGGTGGCTCACTTCTGTAATCCCAACACTTTGGGAGGCTGAGGTGGATGGATCGCTTGACCCCAGGAATTCGAGACCAACCTGTGCAACATAGTGAGACCCCATAAAAATACAGAAATTAGCTGAGCATGTTGGTGTGAGCCTATAATCCCAGCTACGCAGGGGCAGAAGCAGAGGATCACTTGAGCCCAGGAATCAAGGCTGCAGTAAGCCATGATCATGCCACAGCACTCCAGCCTGGGCAACAGAGCAAGACCCTGTCTCGATAATAATAATTTTAAAAAAGCAAACTGTTCCTTACAGTGTTGTGCATAGTGACAAAGAAATCGACACAATCTAAGTGTCCAGCATTAGGAGAATGATAAAAAAAAAAAAATCACATTGGCCAGGTGTATTGGCTCATGGCTATAATCCCAGCACTTTGAGAGGCTGAGGCAGACAGATCATGAGGTCAAGAGTTCAAGACCAGCCTGGCCAACATGGTGAAAATCTGTCTCTACTAAAAATACAAAACTTAGCCGGGCGTGGTGGCATGCGCCTATAATCCTAGCTACTGGGGAGGCTGAGGCAGGAGAATTGCTTGAACCCGGGAGGTGGAGGTTGCAGTGAGCCAAGATTGCACCACTGCACTCCAGCCTGGGCAACGAAGCCAGGCTCTGTCTCAAAACAAACAAACAAACGAACAAAAAAAACCCCAAAACCAAAACCAAAAAGAAAGAAACAAGTGGGCTGGGTGATGTTAGGCCCATGTTCTCAAAGCTAGAAGAAACCAGGAGGAAGAGTCAGAAGGCTGGTGGAGCCAGAGCATTGGAAGAAGTTTCCAGCCAGTCAGGAGGCAGAGATCAGTTGGGGCTGGAGGACGCGGTAGGTCGGGGCGTAGGGCGGGGGGACGGCGGGGCGCCGCTGACCTGTTGTTGTCCACATAGCGGATGAGCAGCGGATACAGGGCGTACAGGTCCCGGCAGAGCACGGAGAACTCGTCTCGCACCAGCAGCTCGCCCTCCTGGGCCTCGGCCTTGGCCTCCAGCCGCAGCTGCTCCTCCTCGGACACCACCTTCCCCGCCCTCTTGCGCAGCCGCCCGATGGTGGGGATGAAGTGGGACTGCAGGAGCTCCGGCCGCGCACGGCTCACGATGGGCTGTGCGAACACTGCAGGGGCGCAGTGGGCTCCGATGCCACCTCCGGCCTCTGATACAGGCCCTGACCTCCGTTCCCAGCCCGACTCCCTAACGGCACCTCCGACCTAGCAGCTGCCATACGACCCCAGCCTGACCCTAACCTCGGACATCGTCCCTGAACACTGATCCCAGCCATAGCTCCTGACCTGAACCTATGACCCAGTCCCTATCCTGTGACCCCAGCCCGGCACAAATCCCTGACTTCTTCTGACCTCTAACAACTGAAGCCTCACCTGTTACTTCACTTTCTTTTTTTCTTTCATTTTTTTTTTTTTTTTTTTTGAGACAGAGTTTCACTCTTGTGGCCCAGGCTGGAGTGCCATGGTGCCATCTCGGCTCACTGCAACCTCCGCCTCCTGAGTTCAAGCGATTCTCCTGTCTCAGCCCCCCAAGTAGCTGGGATTACAGGCGTCTGCCACCACACCCAGCTAACTTTTGTATTTTTGGTAGAGACCGGGTTTCACCATGTTGGCCAGGCTGGTCTCGAACTCCTGACCTTAGGAGATCCACCCATCTCGGCCTCCCAAAGTTCTGGGATTACAGGCGTGAGCCACTGTGCCTGGCCTGTTACCTCATCCTTAACTAGCATGACCCCTGACCCCAATCTTTAACCTCTGACCTGGCCCATACCCAGACTCTTACCTCACTATGTGATTTCTGGTCACTATGTGACCCCAAGGTCATGAATGGGCTTCTTACCCCAGCCTCTGGCCCCTGATCCTGGCCTCTGATCCCAGCTCCACGAGCTGGTCTCAAGTGATCCACCCACCTTGGCCTCTCAAAGTGCTGGGATTATAGGCATGAGCCATCATGCCTGGCCCGAATCCTGATCCGAACTGACGGGCAAAAAAAGCGCAAAAGCCGCAAAAAAGTGGATGAGCCATCGACGACATGTTTGTTTCTCGATCCCGGACGATCCTCGACTTTATTCTTTGGGACTATAGGTGTGTGCCAACTACACCTGGCTAATTAAAAAAGTTATTTATTTTTTAAAGAGATGGGGTCACGCTATGTTACCTAGGCTGGTCTCAAATGGCTGGCCTCAACTGGTCCTCCCACCTTGCCTCCCAAAGTAAGCTGGAGTAACAGTTAGAGCCACCATGCCCAGTTGACCCCTGGCCTTTGACGCTGAAAAAACCTACACTCTGACTCCTCCCAACTCCCCAGGGGACCATGGGCCTCCCTTCAGAACATCTTTGGCCATGGGAACCCAGCTGACCCACCCCTCAGACCCCCAGTGCCCTGCACTCCACCACCAGCCAGCTTCATCCAGGAGGCCTGGCCAATGCCCAGGTTGCTGGACGCATGACTCTCAGGATATTCCCAGCAGGGAGGTTGAGGTGGTCAGAGGTGACAGCTGTGCAGGTGGGGTGGGGCCATGGCAGGGCAGGAGGGGGTGCCTGGCCCGCTGGGCCCCACACCATCGGGCAGGTAGCTGGCTAGCATGGGCAGCGTGATCTCACGACGTGGGCGGCATCTCTGTGTAGCTGGCCCCTGACTGCCAGCCCCCGATGTCTGCCATGAGCCGCCTCCAGCACCGGGATGTCAGGACACATCTCTCCCTCCACACTGTTGGGGAGCCCCAGGACTGGGGTACAGGGAGAGTGGGGCAGGGAATGTCAACCGACACCCCCAGACCTTTCAGTGCCCTGGCCTTCCCCTACAATACATCAGACACCCATTGGAATTGCCACCCCCAAACCAGTCTCCCCAAACCCTATTCCTCCCATCTCACCCTCCAGCCCAACTACTCCTCTCCCAACCCTCACACTGGAAACTCAGTGGCCCTGCAAACACTTCACACCCCCGAGCCTGTCTGCTGCCTAAAAATCTCACCCCCAGGAAAACCTTCCCTCCTAAAAATCTCCCACATCCCAAGCCCATTCCCCCTCATCCCACAGTGCAGCATACCCAAAAGACCTTTTTCCAACCCCACCTCGCCCCTGGCCGCCTTCCTGAATCCCCACACCCGGCTCACTCCCTTGAAACAGACAACCTGTCACTTGCTCACTTGCTGACTCTGGGCCAGGTGCCATTCTGGGAGCACAGCGACCAAGAAGACGAGCCTTGCCCTGAGCGTGATATTCCCCTAGGTCTGACGCTTCTTATTTAGCCCCTCTCTGGACCCAGAACTCAGGGGGACTTTTGTCTATTTTATCTGTTCACTGCTGAACCTCAGGTGACTAGGACAGTGCCTCATACATCGTGAACTGCTCAATACATATTTGCTGAATGAAGGAATGAACCCACAAGCTTCCTCAATCCTCTCACCAGATACCCCTCACCCTATGTCTCCAAGCTTCACATGCCCCTCAAATGTCACCATCACTAAAATAAATTCCACAGCTCCAAATTCCATGGATGGGTTTTGCTATGTTGCCCAGGTTGGTCTCAACTCCTGGACCTCAAGCAATCCTCCTACCTTGGCCTTCCAAAGTGCTGGGATTACAGGCGGACCCACTGCCTCTGGCCACCAAGTGCTATTTTTCTAAACTTTATCAATGGATTCGCTTTTAAAAAATCAAATTAATCTCCTAATGCTCCCCCATGTAATGGCCTTGAAATGCTCCCCAAACCATAAACTCTGGGGTTCCTGGAATGTGTGGCACCTCCCAACTGGGAATCCCTCAGCCACAGTCCAGCCCAGCCACACTACCCCCAAATTAGGCCTTCCTGTTGCCCCAGAGCTGGGAGACCCAGACCCCGGTGCACTGCTTCAGCCCCACACAGCTTACTGGCCCCGCCTCGGGAGACTTGGTGGTGTGCACGAGCAGGCGTTGTAATTGCTCAGCTGGGGCTCCAGGAACCCACCGCATGGCTGCTGCCAGACGTGGGGCCAGGCACTCCCCAAGGGCTGGCCGAAGCCTGGAAGAGGGGCTGTGCTGAGCTGCCACGCGGTCCCCTCTTCGGGTCCTGGGTCCCAGCCCCATCTCCATAGAAACGCTCCCAGAACCCTTTGGGACAGAGCTGCCTTTCTTCCACGGTGCTACTTGTTTTTGTTTTTTAAGACAGGGTCTCGCCTGTCACTCAGGCTGCAGTCCAGTGGCCTGGGATTCCCGCCTCACTGGCGACCCTCAATTCCTGGGCTCAAGCTTATCCCTCCCACCTCTGGCCTCCTGAGTCAGCTGGGATTACAGGCATACACCATGCACCATGTCTAGTTAGTTGCTGGCTTTTGTAGAGATGCAGTCTCACTATGCTGCCCAGGCTGGTTGTTCTCAACTCCTGAGCTCAACTGGATCTTCAGATCTCAGCCTTAGGAGTAGCAGAGAGACTCTTACAGGCACCAGCCACCACACCACAACCACACCAGGCTAATTAAAACAATTTTTAGAGATGGAGTCTCACCATGTTGCCCAGGTTAGTCTCAAACTCCTGAGCTCCAGTGACTCTCCCTCCTTGGCTCTCCCAAAGTGCCTCAAGGTGGTGTGAGCCACTGCACCGGTGTCACTTGGAAGTATGAATAACTTCAGAGCTGGTGGAAACAGCCTCAGCCCCGCTCTTGCTGTATTAGTAATCAGCTCGGGAGCGGTCACGTACACTGCCAGGGCCCTCCCCAGGGACCCCAGTGTTGCGCGGCACCTGTGTACAGTCCCCATGGTCTGCGCCTCCCCTTCTCAGCGAGGCCCCTCGGGCGCCTGCTTCCCGGCCCCAGACCTGGCGGCTCTACCTCCTTGCCTGACCTGTCCCTTGAGCGCCCTCACGTGCCGCTGGGAACTGGTGGCTGCAGCCGTGTGTGGAAGATTCGTAACACCTACCTCTGCTTTTCACACACCCCCGTCTTCTTTCTCCTGCTCCTCCCTTCCCTCCGTCTTCCCACTCCAGCCCCAAACGATGGCTCTCTCCTACTTTCCACGTAAATGTTCTTGGTGGTTCCTAGGGAGTAGATACTGCACAGCGTTTCCTGGTAGCAAGAGAGACCTGACGTCGTCCACTGAGGGAGACGGAGCGAGGCTGTGATGCACTCTCACAAGACAAGCTCCTCCCCACCCCACCTCCCCCTGTCTCCAAATAGGCCCATGCAGTGAGGAAGAGCCAGCAGCTTTACAGCCAGCCTGCCATGTAGTCTTGTGACTTAAACAAGCTACCAAACTCTCTCAGCCTCCATTTCCTAATCTATAACATGGGGATAGTTATAGTACCTCCTCATGGGTTGGCTGTGAGGATCAAATGATACTACTGGAAAGTCACTGTGAACGGGGCAATAATTTTAGGCACTCAATGTAAACGCTGTAGATGTTGTTTCTGTGAGAGGAGTGATGGCCCTATAATGAAAGTGGTACTTCCTCCAGGAAAGCAAACAGACCTGCAATGTTACCGCAATTTTAGGCTATCTTTTCATTTTATTTAAAATGTATATATTTTAGTGTTACGTGCTTCACGCTTAATCCTTAGCACTTTGAGGCTGAGGTGGGCAGATCACCTGAGGTCAGAAGTTCGAGACCAGCTCAACATGGTGAAACCCATCTCTACCAAAAATACAAAAAATTACCTGAGTGTGGTGGTGAATGCTCTGCAATCCCAGTTGGCTGGGAGGCTGAGGCAGGAGGACCGCTGAACCCGCAGAGGTTGCAGTGAGCCGATCATGCTGAGCCAGACTCCAGCCTGGGTGACAGACTCTGTCTAAAAAATAAAATAAAATAAAATAAAAAATAAGAAGTTTTAGAGATGGGTCTCAGTATGTTGCCCAGGCTGGTCTCAAACTCCTGGTCTTAAGTGATTTGGTCTGCCCCCAGCCTCCCAAAGTGCCTCGATTACAGGTGTGGGAGCCACTGCTGATTCTGAATTATTTTAAAAAATCAAAGACATTTTGTGGGTAACTCCAGGGAAATTTTAAATACGGTTAGGTTAGGTGTGGGATAATGATATCGCGGGTTTCACACAAGCAGCTGTTCTTGAGACGGAGTCTCGCTTGCCACCCAGGCTGGAGTGCAGTGGCTGGATCTCAGCTCACTGCAAGCCCTACCCTGGGTTCACGCCATTCTCTCCTGCCTCAGCCTCCTGGAGTAGCTGGGACTACAGGCTCACCACCCTGCCCGCTAGTTTTTGTATTTTTTAGTAGAGACAGGGGTTTCACCGTGGTCAGCTACAGGGATGGTCTCTCGACCCTGACTGGATCCGGGCCCTTCCCGCCTCCCAAAGTGCTGGGATTACAGGCTGAGCCACCTCGGCTGAGAAGGCCTATTCTAGGAAAGCCGTAGCTGATGAACATTATGGATGAGGTTATCCTGGTGTGTGTGCAACTTACATCCAAAAGTTCAACCAAAACTAAATATTTTCACCTACTACACAGTGAAGGGTAAGCAGATGGGCTTTCTTCTTTCTTTTTTTTTTTTGTTTTTGAGATGGAGTCTTTGCTCCATCACCCAGCTGACTTTGCAGTGGCGCTGACCACCACTGTAACCTCCACCTCCTGGGTTCAAGCAGTTCTGTGCCTCAGCCTCCCAAGCAGCTGGGACTACAGGTGTGAGCTTCACCGCACTCCAGCCAACAATTTTCTTTCTTTCCACCTTCCTGTATGTTTCGAGAATTTCAAATAAAAAAAGTTGGATGGGAGAAGAACCCTATCCAGGTGCTACTTTTCTATTCTTCTTTTTTAAGATGGGGTTTTGCTGTGTTGCCCAGGTTGGTCTTGAACCTGGCTCCAAGTGATCTTCCCTACCTTGGTCTCCCAAAGTGCTGGAATTACAGGCATGAGTCACTGAGCCTGGCTACTAAGTGCTACTTCTCTTTTCTTTTCTTTTCTTTTTGAGATGGAGTCTCGCTTCTGTTGCTCAGGCTGGCGTATGATGGCACGATCTCGCTCACTGCAACCTCCGCCTCCTGTCTGGGCGGATTCTTCCTGCCTCAGCCTCCCAAGTAGCTGGGATTATAGGCAACCACCACCATGCCCGCTAATTTTGTATTTTTAGTAGAGACAGGGGTTTTGTCATGTTGGCCAGGCTGGTCTTGAATTCTGACCAGGTGATCTGGTCTGCCTTGGCCTCCCAAAGTGCTGGGATTACAGGCGTGAGCCACTGTGCCCAGCCAAGTGCTACTTTTCTCTTAAACTCCCTATCAATAATAGATTATCTTTACCAACAAGGACCCTATTTTATTCCTTATTTATTTTAGAGACAGAATTTTGCTGTTATCCAGGCTGAGTGCAGTGACATGATCATAGCTCACTGTAGCCTCCAACTGTTAGGACTCAAGTGATCCTCCCATCAGCCTCCCCAGTAGTTGGGATTACAGGCGCAGCCTCCATGCCTGGCTAATCTTTAAAATTGTTTTTTAGTATATTGTGCCCCTATGTTGGGTCCAGGCTGGTCTTGAACTCCTGCTATCAAGCTGCCTCCTGCCTCAGCCTCCCAAAGTGCTGGGATTACAGGCATGAATCGCTGTGCCAGTCCATTTAGGTCTTTTTGTTAGAGCTGCTGAGTCATGATCCCTCTTTTAACTCATTTGCCACCTGCCAAGCAGTACTGACACATGCTTTGTTACAGCAAGAAATCCACACACTCAAACACCCAGGACTTCAATAGGCACCCAGGATGGGTGGTGTTGGCCACATGACTCCCCACAACCTGCCCTTGGGTCAAGAGCCCTTACTAATGACGCCATCTCCCAACTGGTGCTGGGCTGCATGCTGGAAGAGGGTGGTGAGGACCGCAGCAGCCACGGTGGTGTAGGTGAGGTTCTGGCCCACTTTTCACCTGGCAGGCGCTTCTGTGACACCTGCCCAGCCGCAGGTTCTCCACTCATCTTCTCATGTCCTCCCAGGCACTGGCTAGAAGGAGCTGAGGCCAGCCTTCACGCATCTCAGGGCCTGACTTCATCACCGGCCCTAGAAGGGCAGCAGGGGAACAATCTCAGCTCTGGAATCGGACAGTCTAGGAGACCAGGGTTGGGGCAAACATGACGGGTGGGAGGGTGCCACTGCCCATGGCTTTCTCCTACCTGGCATCCAGAGCTGGGCCAGATGTGAAGACAGTTAACCACAAAGCCGGGCATCCTCATTCCTGGGAGAGGAAGACTGGGCCGGGAGATGGCATGGCTAAGAGGACAGAGGACAGTGCCTCCCTACATCCACCCCAACCCTCTCTTCCTGAGGCTACCCCAGGCTACGTTGGAATGCCATTGCACCCCCACCCCGCCCTGGACTCCTACAGTGCCTCCCTGGGCCCCCTCCTCCCTGCCCCACACTCTTTCTGGCCTTCTTCCTGCCCAGCCCTGGACCCCTGGGCTGTCCTGTTCGAGATGGGTCTGTCTCTCCCACTGGCCTGGGAGTCCCATTGAGGGCAGGCCCAGGGTGTTCCCAGTCACTGCCCTGCCCCGGATACCCGGGTCCATGTCTCCGGGTCCAGAGGAAGAACACAACAAAGCTTGTTCAAAATTACAGAACTCCGGGAGCCATTTCTTCAGGGTGAGAAGAGAGAGATTAGGAGGAAGACTAAGGGAGTGGAGCCACTTACCAAAGAGAGACTCGGTGGCGGACAACATACAAGTTTGCAGAAGAGGCTGAAGAAAGAGAAAGGATAGAAGGCAGGAGAAACAGCAAGTGAGGAGACCAAGGAGACGAGGAAAGCGGGTGACCCAATTAGAGTGAGACAGGGACAGAGAGAAGACAAGGAGAGAGGAACCAGGAGGGGGGCCGAATGACGGAGACAGGAGGATAGGAAGGGGCAGAGAGATGGGCAAGCTGGTAAAGCCTGGTAGGCAGTAACTGGGATGCTGGGGGAGGTGAGGGGCAAGTCGGCCTTCTTATTATTCTTTGTTTGTTTATTTTTTGAGACAGGCCCTGCCTCTGTCACCCAGGCTGGAGTGCAGTGGCTGAGTCCCCAGCCCCGCAGCCTCCAGCCCTCGGGTTCAAGCCGGACCCCACCTCAGCCTCCCGAAAGTGCCACCACCAGCTAATTTTGTATTTTTTGTAGAAATGGGTCTCTTCGGCATGTTACCCAGACTGGCCTCAAACTCCTCGGCTTCAACTGATCTTCTCTCCCACCTCAGCTTCCCCAAAGCATTAGGGAATTACAGGTGTGAGCCACCGCCCGCCTTGAGTTGGCCTCCTCGACAGGGGTGTGATTGATTTGTCCCAAGTTGTCTGAGAGAGTCCCACATTCTGGGAAGCTCCTTCAGTCCCGGCACACTAGGATGGCTGGTCACCATAGCCCTTCAGCTGCCTCTGCAGGAGATTTGTCAGTACCCAACACCCAGCACCCAGGACAGAGCCTCCACGGGCGTAAGGATTACAATACTGTGGGGTCAGGGGCTGGGTCCAGGGTCACAGGCGCTCCACCTGGTGATCATTTCCTTCTCCTTGTTGGAGGCGTACGCCACTGCCCAGCACTTTAGCAGGAGTGGACAAGAAATAGAGGCAGTGGTTGGTGGAAGTACTGCTGACTTCAAAGGGAGCATGAGATGGGTGGGTGGAGGAGATAAAGCTGCCCGGTGAGGGGTGGTGGGTGTGGTGAGCCCATGAGTCCCCAGCCCTCCCTAGCTTCTTTTTTTTTTTTTTTTTTGAGATGAGTCTCGCTTCTGTCACCCAGGCTGGAGTGCAGTGGCCGATCTCTGCTCACTGCAAGCTCCTCACTCGGTTTACTTATTCTCCCTACCAGCCTCCCCGAGTAGCTGGGACTACAGGCGCCACCTCACTGCTAGTTTTTTGTATTTTTTAGTAGAGACGGGGTTTCACCGTGTTAGCCAGGATGGTCTCGATCTCCTGACCTCGTGATCCGCCCGTCTCGGCCTCCCAAAGTGCTAGGATTACAGGCTTGAGCCACCGCACCCGGCCTCCTCTAGCTTCTAAGCCCACCTCTCACCTTGGCAAAGAATTTAATCTCCTGTTCATGTGGGGACTTTTCCACTCGCCCACTGCTGACCACAGCCTCTGTAGGGAGAGCAAACAGGGTTCACGGTGGGTTCAAGGCTGGGGAACCCAGGGTGTTCTGATGGGCAGGATGCTAGGAGCAGAGTTGGGAAATGATGGGGAATAAATTATTGGTATGAAGTCATTTGTGTTGACTTTGAGATAAACCTTTCTCCTACTTTTCATCTGATTCCCCCAACTCCTTTTTTTTTTTTTTTTTTGAGACAGAGTTTCACTCTTGTCACCCAGCCTGGAGTGCAATGGCACCATCTCGGCTCACTGCACTCTCTGCCTCCTGAGTTCAAGCGATTCTCCTGACTCAGCCTCCTAAGTAGCTGGGATTACAGGTGTGCACCACCACACCCAGCTAATTTTTGTATTTTTAGTACAGCCAAGTACACCATGTTGTCCAGGCTGGTCTCAAACTTCTGACCTCAGGTGATCCACCCGCCTCAGCCTCCCAAAGTGCTTTCCCCCAACTTCTTGATTAAACCCTTCCTGAAGCTGACGACTCCTTGATCAAACCCTTTCTGAAGCTGACGATGGGGAAAACAAACTGGAATGGGTCCTGGAACATGCCCTTCCTCACCCACCACAATTACTTTTCATTCTGAACTTGAATACATGGCACTGAGTTAATCTGCAACAAATGAATGAATGAACCAAATGAAACAAGAAGTCAATGTAAACAAATTAGAGTTAATTTTAAAATGGAAATCAATTTCAAACAATAATAATGGTGATAGTCGTAACTGATTCTATTAAAATAATAATACTGGCTCCAATTATTAAACACTTGCTATGGCCTTGGCACTGTGAGACATGTCATCCTCACATAGTCTCCTTACAACTTGGAGGTCTGTGCAGTTGGTTCCCAGCCCCCATTTTTCAGATGAGGAAACTGAGGTGAAGTAACTGACCCCAGGTCAGTAAGTGACAGAACCATGGCTAGTTATGGCGAACATATGCTCATATCACAGGTGAGGAATCAGAGGTCTAGAGAGGGAAGGGAATTGTCAAGGGGATGTGCAGCACTGAAGCTAGGCAGGCAGGCTTTGAGGCAAGACGTGACAGCGAATCCTGCTCTGCCACTCACCTGGAGGGAATTTGGGGTTCCTGAGGGCAGCTCTCAAGGGGAATGCTGGGGAGGGGGTCTCTAGGGAAACTGGAGGGGATTGCAGGGCCTAGCTTAGTTGCACTAATTCTTAGTGGCCTGGAAGAGGCATTGGGAGCATCCCAACAACCCCAGCTTTCAAAATGGATCCAGAAGTCTGCCCTGTTCTCACCCTTTTTGCCTCCTGTCTCCACCCCAGTCAAGCCAGAGGGACCCCGTGAACACCAGAATTATGGATCACGTCCATCCTTGGCTCAGCCCTCAAACCCCAACTCCATCTCACTCCAGATAAAGGTCAAAGTCCTCATCACAGCTAGCAAAGCCCTGCGTGATCTGCCCCAGTCACCTCTGTGACCCCGTTTATCTCTGTCCCCCTCGATGACTCTGCTTCAGCTACAGGGCATCCTGACACTCACACCAAGGACCTCTCAGGGCCTTCGCACTCACTGTTCCTTTGCCTGTGAGGAACAGATGTCTCCCAGAGGTCCACACAGCTCCTCCCTCACCTCCTTCATGGCTTGCCTCAGATGTCACTTTCTCATCAAAGTCTTTCCGGAACACCCTATTTAAAATTACAACTGGCTCCACACTCCCAGTCCCCTCTACCTGGCTCTATTGTTTTCTTCTTCCCATGACACTGATCACCTTCTAACACTAAATGATTTCGTTATTTATGATGCTAACTGCCTGAAGCCAACACAGGAGTAGTTGCAGGGAAGTAGGGTTCATTTGTCATCTTCACTGCTGTACCCCAGCATCTAGAACAGTGTCTGGCACATAGTAGAAGCTCAATAAACATCAGATAAGGGGAGGACGGATTGAGTGCAGGAACGGGTGTCCTAGGTGAGTCTGGTCTGCAGAACCGGTATCTGCAGGTGGGGCGGGCATAAGGGGGGGATTTCTCCCTACCCAGGTGGGCAATGAACTCCTGAGAAATGTCCATCCAGCGCAGCAGCTGCTGCAGGAAGCCAAAGGCAAACCGCTTTTCAATGGAAGATGAGTCCAGTTCCATGTCCTTAAGGCCTCTGGAGATGTGGAGAGAGGGATCAGCCCAGACACCGGCCCTACAGTTTCCCACCCTTCTCAGATCCGCCTCTGCTCCTGCTGGCCACATCTGTATCAGCTTTGGCTTCACCCCAGGTTGGGGCTCCACTCTGAGCCCCCCATGCCCCACCCCACTTAGCCTTCTCCCCTCTCTGGCGCCGCCTCTGCTCCCAGGCCCCGCCCCCTCAGCCACCTCCCCTTTGGCCCCACCTCTGTACCCCAGGCCCTGCCCTTCTCAGCCTTCTCTCCTCTTTGGTCCCGCCTCCACTCACCGGTCCCCGCCCCTCTCAGTCTCCTCCACTCTCTGGCCCCGCCTCTGCTCCCTGGGCCCCGCCCTTTTCTGCCTCCTCTCCTCTCTGGTTCCGCCTCTGCTCCTTAAGCCCCGCCCCACCCATTTCGGACTCCTCCCCATCTGGCCCCGCCTCTGTGTCCAGGCCCCACTCCCTTAGCTCCTCCCCTCTGGTTCCTTCTTTGCTCCCTAGGCCCCGCTCCTCTCGGTTCCACCCCTCTCTGGCCCCGCCTCTCCCAGCCTTTGCCGGGTGGGTTCCGCCTGCTGCTCTTCCGCGGGCGTCCCAACCCGCGTGCCTTGTAACCGCGTAGCCATTCATCTGCAGGAATTTCAGCAGCTCCTGGGCCTTCTCTCGATCTCGTGCCTTCTCCTTGGCTGTTAGCGTGTCGTAGGGGACCAGCAGGGGGTGGGTCCCACCGCCTGGGGAGGCAAAGATCAGAAATTAGGGCTCTGGGGAAGACCCGGGCCACCCTCACTGAAGTGGTTCCTGCAGTGCCCGGCATGCGTAATTATAGTAATAAAGACGAAGATACGAATAACGGAAATATTGCTTGCTGGTGCTCATCTCATTACCCCACGGTGGTAAACGCTGTTATTATTCCCATCTACAGATGGAGAAACCGAGTTTCAGGGGCATGAAGGCAATCAGTAAAGCCACACGGTGAAGCCACGGGGGTCTCCTGGGGGCGGCATGGGCGTCCTCACCTTTGGCTTCCAGCTCCTGCTTCTTCTTCCTTCCCCACGTGTTGTGGTAATTTTCCGCCAGTTGTTCTGCCATGGCCTGGGAGTGGATGCAGAGTCAACGGGTAGATTCAGAGGATGCCAGCCCCCCCAAAGACACCCCATGTCCCCCCAAAAGGATCAGGGCTCTCACCTGCAGCTCCCGGGACAGGGTAACTGCGCTAAGGTCGGGGGGCTGGGGGTTGTAGCCTTCTCGAGGATCGTAGGTCTAAGAGGACAAGGGGAATATGGGAGGTAGGTTGATGGGCTAGCAGAAAGCCCAGGCCAGCCCCCTCCCCAGGCCCCCACTAGTCCATTCTACTCCCTCCGCCCTCCCCTGGCTCAAGACCCCGTGTCCTCTCCTTAAGGCCCTGTGTCTAAACCACCCCATCCTTCTCTCCTCTGCCCTTTGCAATTATTCAGACCCCTGCCCTCTCCTTTCCCAGATCTCAAGTTTCTGCACCCCTCTCTGGCCCCACCTACCTCCCTGGGCCCCTCTCCTCTCCATCCCATCCCTGTCTGGCCACGCCCTCTCCTGGCCACGCCCCTTGTTCTAGACCCTTCCTGCCTCGTGCCCCTGCCCTCCGCCCTGGGGCATTTTGTGATATCTTCCGCCTTCACCTGGGCACTTTGTGATATCTTCCGCGTTTTTTTCTTTTCCGTCTTCTCCTCCTCACCCTCCCTGGCCTTCTCTATGGTCCATTCCCAGGCAATCATGGCCTTCAGGGACTCCTTGATGGGCCAGCGGTATATCTCTTTGTCCTAGGGTGGACAGGAGGGTGGGGAGTTGGTGGAATGGAGTGAGAGGGGGGTGGAGGAAGGACCCCAAAGGAGAAAACCCTGACCACGTGGCTAGGCAGTGGTCCAGTCTGGATTCCAACTCAAGTCTCTTACCTGCTCTGTAACAGAGCCTCCCAAACCCAATCTCCTTATCCCATTAGACACACGAGTCTCTGAGAATTTTTTTTTTTTTTTTTTTGAGACGGAGTCTCCCTCTGTCACCCAGCCTAGAGTACAGTGGCACGATCTTGGCTCACTGCCAGCTTCTCCTCCGGGGTTCATGCCATTCTCCTGCCTCAGCCTCCCGAGTAGCTGGGACTACAGGCACCCGCCACCACATCCAGCTAATTTTTTGTATTTTTAGTAGAGACGAGGTTTCACCGTGTTAGCCAGGATGGTCATCTCCTGACCTCATGATCTGCCCGCCTCGGCTTCCCAAAGTGCTGGGATTACAGGCGTGAGCCACTGCGCCCGGCTCCAAGAAGTCTTACTACAGCCAAGGAATCAAACCCATTCTCTCAGACTCTCTACCCGCTCTACCAAGTTTGAGAGAAGGCAAAGTCCACGAATGACGAGACCTAATCCACAGATCCACCTGGATGCAAACCTGTGAACCTTCCTCACTCCACCCTGAACCCTCAAATTTGGGGGTTTCATTTTGACTCCCAATGCTGGGCCTTAAGGCCTGGTCACCTTCTCTGAAAAGGTCTTGTAGGGCCTCAGCATGGGGTGGGTCTTCAACTCCTCATCTATGTTCTCTCCATAGGACCAGTTGTTCTGGATCTAGAGATGGAGAGGAGGCAGGGTGACAGGGAGGCAGCAGTTGGGGACACATGGGGGGGACCCTGGAGGAGCCGAGGACAGAGAATCCTGGGGGATCCCAGAAAAAGCTAAGGGTCTTAGGGAAGGCTGGGGGGTCTCAGGGAGATCGGGGGGTCTCAGGGAGATCTGGGGCCTCAGGGAGGAATCGGGTCAGGGGGAAAGCTGGGGTCTTGAGGGTTTCTAGGATAGGAGGACCCTGAGGCCAACCTTGTCGAAGGCCCACTTCTCATGTGTATACTCCGCAAACTTGTTAATGAAGGAGTCCAGCTTCTCCGGGATGATCACACTGTGGGGGGCATAGGGTCAGCAGATGTTGGGACTGGGTTCCCTCCACCCCTGAAATCTCCCTCTCTGTCTCCCAGCCCCCAGGCCTCACTTGAGGGTTTCCACAGGCCGGGGATCAAAGTTGCCTTCAGCATCCACTGTGGCCTTTTTCTCCGCCTTAGATGAGTATGAGGCGTCCACGTAGTCGGGGGGCAGAGCCCCAGCGATGGCACACAGACAAGGCATGGCCATTCGGTAAAGCTCCGGGTCGTATTTCTGGGAAGGCCGGGAGGAGCAGGGGTAGGAGGTCACTATAAGCCTCAGTGAGCCTCGGGACCTCAAACTCACACACTGCAATAATCAACCCTTCTCCCTGAACCCCCAAACCTGAATTATGGTCCCTCTCCTTGAAACTCAAATCTCAGACCCAACTGTATGCTCAAATCATCTCCATATTACCCTCTCCAAGCTCCCAAACTAGTGGCCCACCCCCTTTTCCATAACCTCCACGCTGAAGCCTCAACCCATAGATCCTCCTAGATCCAAACATGCAGAACCCTCTTATCCTTGAACCCCCCAAAATTGGGGGGTTTCGCTCTGGACTCCCAATTTTGGGCCCCAAACCCTCCACATAGGCCATTTTGGGGCTCCCTGCTGCCCAGACCTTATGGGCCAGAGAGTCAAAGATGCCCCAGAAGAGTTTCCGGGTGAGGTGCAGCTCCTCCTCCGAGGTGACCCCGAAGTTGGCCCAGCCTGTGGGTAGGCAGTAGTACTTCCAACAACGCTCATAGTGGTTGGTGAGGAGCTGGGTGGGAGCAAGAGGGGGACACACAAATGAAAGGGGGAACCAGCGGATGGCAGGCAGACGAAGGCCCAGAGAGACACAAGCATGCCAGTGCTTTTAAATTATGAAGGAGGTGTGGGTTATGCAAATTATATGCTAATAAGGGAAGAAATGGTATGTTTTTTGAGGAGTGGTCTTAGACAGCTTAGTATGCAAATTTAGCATTCTTAATTTAGAGTTAAGATGGGCATTAAACTAGAGCTGGTTGTGTCTGGTGTTGCTTTACACAAATAAGCGTGCTAATATTAATCCATGGGTACATAGTAAGTAAATGGGCATATGGATGCGGCAATCTGTGCTTATGCAAATTAACATATCAAGTAGAAACAAAAGCTGCACCCCATGCAAATATATGGTAATCGGGAGGAGGGCCTCCACTATCCAAGATGTAAAGTTGTTTTTTTTTTTTTTTTTTTTTGAGGTAGAGTCTCTGTCGACCAGGCTGGAATGCAATGGCACAATCTCGGCTCACTGCAACCTCCGCCTCCCAGGTTCAAGCAATTCTCCAGCCTCAGCCTCCAGAGTAGCTGGGATTACAGGTGTGCTCCACCACGCCCAGCTCATTTTTGTATTTTTAGTAGAGACCGGGTTTCACCATGTTGGCCAGGCTGGTCTCGAACGCCTGACCTCAAGTAATCTGCCCACCTCTGCCTCCCAAAGTGTTGGGATTACAGGCGTGAGCCACCGCGCCTGACTAAAATGCAAATTTGAAATACGAGCTGATTTCGATGTATTATGCAAAATAGTCAAGCTATCTGAGTTGGGGTAGCTCTTTATGCAAATTAGCATGCAAATGAAAAAATAAGAAAGACAGTGTGCAAATATTCAGAATAGCTGTGGTAATGTTTATTCAAATAAATGCACTCATTTGAATAGTGGAAGTCTGGTGGTCCAGGCATGCAAACAAACATGCTAATTAGGGAAAGTGGTGTGTTCCATGCAAATATATGCTAATTGAAGCGGGGGCTGGCTCACTGTTAAGCAAATTAAACGCTAATTAGGGAACGCTAGAGGCATCAATGAAGCAAAGTGAATGTTCTGGGAATCCTAGTATGCAAATAAGGATGCTAAGAGGTTTCTATGGGGACGCCGTCCTAACTAGTGCAGGTTAACTGGGCTGGGCAGCGCTGACACAAATGAGCCCCGCAGTCGGAGGGAAGAGCAAACCAGTGTGGGCGCGGCCTGGAAACGAACCGCTAAAGATCGCTTGTCCTTACCTTGAGTGGCATCTTGGCAAACTCGTTTAAGATGGGCACGTCGAACACCAGACGCCGCAGCAGGTGCTGCAGCATCGACGGGCGGATGTACCTGCGCGACAGCGCACAGGATGGTGGGACCTCCCCTCTAGGCCTGCTCTGCGGCCCCGCCCCTGCCCCCGCCCCGTCCTGGGGCCCGCCCCACCCCACCTGCAGAGAGCCATGAGGCAGTCCTCGATGACGTCGCGCTGTGCCTTGGTGAGCGAGCGACCCCGGGACAGGCGGTACACCGTGTGCAGCATGGAGTCCACCATGATGGCGCGGTGTTCCGTGCCCGCAAAGAGCGGCGCACACTTGGTGATGAGAGGCAGCACGGCCAGGCACAGGTAGCGGTTCAGCGCCAGTGCCATCTCGGTGGTGCTGAAAGTGGCCTAGGGCGCAGAGGGAGGACATCAGGCCCGCTGCACACCCCCGGGGCTGCTCTGGCACCTGCCCTGAGCTACTCTGGCCAAAGGATCCAAGCTTCTGATCACTCCCCCAAAACCTGCTTCTCTCAATCTCTACCACTCTCCTCCCACCCTATGCCCATGCCCCTACGCCCACAGTCCCCACCCCACCACTTACTACTTTGGCCTATGCAAAATTTCAAACACACACAACTGGTCGATGAGATTAATGAACCCCATTACAGATTTGGCCTTCTGTAAATATGGATGGTCTGCACACTTATCTCCTCTCTAAGCCTCACCTTTCTTCCTGTAATACGTTCTTTTCCATTTGTTAGAGACAGCGGTCTCTGTCGCCCAGGCTGGAGTGCAGTGGTGCAATCATAGCTTCCTGCAGCCTCGAATTCCTGGGCTCTGGTGATCCTCCTGCCTCAGCCTCACTAGTAGCTAGGACTACAGGGACGCACCTCCATGCCTGGCTAATTTCTTTTTCTTTTTTTTTGAGATAAGGTCTGGCTCTGTTGCCCAGGCAGGAATGCAGCGGTGTAATCACGGTTCACTGCAGCCTCAAAGTCTGTGCCTCAAGTGATTCTCCCACCTCAGCCTCTCTAGTAGCAGAGACTACAGGTGTGCACCACCATACCCAGCTAATATTTAAATTTTTTTGTAGAGACAGGGTCTCTCCATGTTGCCCAGGCTGGCCTCGAACTCCTGGCTTCAAGCGAACCGCCCGCCTTGGCCTCCCAAAGTTATTACAAGGGTCAGCCACCATGCACAGCCCCAGGCTCTCTTAAACCCTCTCTAGGAAGGCTTCTGTCCCCTGCTGAAACTGTTCATCCCAGTTTCCAGTGACCTTGACTTTGCTAAATTGGTGATCACTTCTCAGTGCTCATTTTCCTTGCCCTATCACCCTTCTGTTATTGCTGTTCCTGTACAGAGTTCTGTGTGTCCACAGTGCCAAACCAACATTGTGAACGAATTTTTTTTTTTTTTAAGTTGGAGTCTCGCTCTG